>NW_027205048.1:8640000-8760000 GCF_024711535.1 Dipodomys merriami
CTCAGACGACAAGTAGTCCTTTTTTTTTAAGATAAGCTTAAGTAAAGGCCTCTGATGTTACAGTTATGCTTTGAAAATAATCTAATCTTTTAGAAATTCTGGCTGAAATATTCATAGATAGCAAATATTAAAATAATACAATAACTGGCATCAGTTTTATAGTAATATGAGGTGGGTACGAGTAGATATGCAAGCAAATAATCAAGATGACTATTTACAGCTGGTTGATGGGATACATGAAGGCTCGTATGTATTTTCTCACTTTTGAATAACTTTGACACTTGCCATGAAAAAAAATTAAGAGCTAGGCACCAGTGGCTCACACCTATAGTCCTAGCTACTCAGGAGGCTGAGATCTAAGTAGCATGGTTCATGGTTTGAGGCCAGCCCAAGCAGGAAAGTATGAGATACATACACAACAAAAGCCAGATGTAGAGCCCTGGCTGAGGTGATACAGTGCTAGCCTTGACCAAAAGAAACTCAGGGATAGCACCCAGGCCCTGAGTTCAAGCCCCAAGACTGGTACCGAAAGAAAAAAATAATTAAGATCTTGTGAATTCAAAAGTATAGCCTAAAAGCCTGCCAACCATCATTTGCCTCCTACATATACATCACTGAATGCAGGTCACACTGCAGATAACTGGCTTTTGTTTGGTTTGGTTTGTTTGTTTGAATTTGTTTCTGTGTTCTATTCACAGAATATTAAAGCAGAACTTTGCTTCCTGCATTTCTGGTTCCCTTGTGTCTAGAACAACACAAGAAGGTACTCATGTTTGTTTGAAGGACTGAAAAACCTATCAGGCTACATTGGCTTGTGCACATCCTCTTATCTGAGTGCCCACTGTCAGTAAGCCTGACTGTCCAGCCTCATGCTGATCCTTCATGTGGGTTTCCAGGAATCCTTATCGCATCCTACAAAGGGGATCATCATAGCAACTTGTCTCTGCACAACACCAGAGGCCCAGAGAAGTAACGTTCCAAAGAACAGAGCTTCAACTGAGAAAGCCCAGCCAAGACCATTTCTAGACAACTCCCTTTTTCCACAGTCTTCTTTCATTAGTCTAGTTAAAGGTCAATGATGTTGCTTTCAGAGCAAAACTCCTCTCTAAAACCCACACATAACACAAATTCTCCTTCAAGGTCAGATCATTGAGACAGGTTTTCATGAGGCAAGAAAGCAGCCAGGTGGTTGGTGGTCTGCTGTACCCTGAAACAGAACACAAGATCTAATGCTGTGGTCTCAAATCAATGAGAAAGGACTCTAGTGACTTCTCCTTTCATGGGAATCTGGCCTCCAGGGCACACGGCTTTGCTCTGGGGAGTGTTCTTTGTGTAGAAAGACTAGGAGGCGGGCTCAGGGGAACTGGCAGAGGGCCAAGAGTGGCATGAAATATGGTTAGTGACATATTTACCCTAGAAAAGGCAGACTAAACTAGGGCGAGCAGAGCTTGATGGCCTGACAAAGCTTTCCCTGAATCCTACTCAACATGTTCTTCTCACACTTTGAGAAATAAGTAAGCAGGTAAATAAGCACAAGGATTTCAGATTTCAACTGTTCACCAAAAGCAACTTTCCCCTCACAGCTATGCAAATGTGCAGATTTGTACAGGACCAATTTCCTAACTGTTAATGGAATGGACTCAATACTGAGTGGAGTGTGGGCACTGGATACTT
Source organism: Dipodomys merriami (assembly GCF_024711535.1). Classification (NCBI taxonomy): domain Eukaryota; kingdom Metazoa; phylum Chordata; class Mammalia; order Rodentia; family Heteromyidae; genus Dipodomys; species Dipodomys merriami. Next base: position 8,641,675 of record NW_027205048.1, read on the forward strand.
CCATAGGTTAAAATGGCGGCAAGAGCAACTAAAACAGATCACGTTCTCATTACACTCCAGATCCAGTGTTGATACTATTTGTGTGCATTCTCTCATTTCAGCCTCCCATCTACATAGCATGGTCAAACTTTCTTAGGGCTACATAAATTCTGGGGCTCTTCAGTAGTAATACAGTCTAGCAATTCTCTCCTAGATTTCCAGCCCTACAGTACATTCAAAAGCCATGAACCATTTATCTTAGATACAATTTTAAAGAAATATCTGAAGTTTTCTTACTTCCTACTGTCTTTTGTTGCCTGGGGGTTTTGTTTGTTTGTTTTTTGCTTCGAGACCAAATAAATGATAGTCATTTTCCTGCCATCCAAATTTTTTTAAGCAGGCTTAATAAAAAGAAAAAGTAAATGAATGACATTATTGTACTAACCTTACAGGTCTTACTCTGAGTTGCTCCTAGGGAGAAATTTTTTTTTAACTATCCTAGGTACTTAGAAGACAAAAGGAAAAAGGAAATGATAGATGAAAAGTGTTACTCATTTTACATAATGCAGGAGACCAAATCCCTTCTATCTACCTAGATCAAAACATCTTGTGATAAATCCTACCACAGGAAACTTGAACTATCTTCACTGCACACAATACACCAATCCACTATTAATAATTCAAGCAGATGTAACAGTGGAACTGGATCAGTCTTTCAAATGTGCGCGGTGTCAGCACCAGTGTAAGCCTAGTCCCATCACCCCTACTTTAAGGAAAGAGAAAGGCTCCTGCAATTGTGAGTCATGCATTCACAAATAAGGGGTATTTCTATTCCAGCACACTGGTCTCTCAGACAGGCAACACCATCAACTAGATTACTCTCAGATTTTTCTTGGTTAGAGCCAGGTACTGAAGTACACTAGTTATTTAACTATAAGGCTGCACTTTTACAGCTATTTCACCTTCCAGAAGGGTAAAATGATTCATGGTATAGTTACCCAGTCAAGGTTTTATGACAGAATCAAGTGGCCTGACGATACAGCATCGCCTCTGGAGAATGACAGAGAAGGGCCTTTCTTCCGAAAGAGGAGCATTTGCCCTGCCATGCTCTGGCTCTTTGCCTCCTTGCTATTCCCATCTGATATTCTGGATCTCATTGGTTATGTTCTATCTTGGAACATAAATACCAGATTTATGACACATTTAAAAAATACCAAAATTTTAGAAGATGGTTATTGCAGCTTTTATGGGATTAAAACCTGCCATAGGGAAAGACCTACTTCAAACACGTGTGCTTGTAGAATGTCTAAACTCTGCAAACCTGTTATTGCTTTGCCGTAAAAAAAAAATCTTTTGAGGTATAAGTGCCCTGTGAGTAACATAACTTGATGAATTTGAGCATAAGTATACATGTGTGAAACTATGACCATGACCAAAGTCATGGCCATACCTATCTCAAAGTTCCCTTCTACTCTACTCATTTTCATTACTTATTTATCTTATTTATTTTACAGTGTTGGGGATCAAACCTAGGTCTTGACACATGCTCAGCAAAGTGCTAAACTATCACTTAACTACATCCTCAACCCTTATTTATTTTAGAACACTTAACGTAAGATCTATTCTAATCTTAAGACACTTTTAAGTACAAAATCTTGTGTTAGTTATGGACCCAAAGCTGTACAGTAGAACTCTAGTGTTATTCCTTTCTTCCTAATTAACCTATGAAAACTGATCAGATTACTATAAAGCTGTAAGAATATTTTCTGAGGTATTATTTATAAAAGTTAAAAAACAAATAAAGTGATGATGGAATAAATACATTATGGTACTATTATATAAACCATTAACAATTTAAACTGATGCATCAGTCTACAAACAAACCAAGATGACAAAATACAGTTTACCAGAAAAAAAAGTAAGCTACAAAATAGAATGCAAATTTTTTTTTCTGTAAAAGATATAAAAGACAAATAAAAAACCAGAAAGGAGAGACTATAAAATACTATCAGTGACTTCTCTCAAGGAGTCAAAATAAACTCATTTTTTGCTTGCCTTTGACTTTTTAACATAGCAAAATTTTCTTATAACAGGCTCAAGATTTTATAATAACAATAATGTTCACTGCATTTCTCTAAAACTCACAGTAATTCCAGAGAAAATGGGACAATTTCTGTTTTCTTGGTTGCATGTCTAATGTAATAAACAAGTTCTTTGCCTATTGAACAATTCCGAAAGTTATGTGTCTGTACTATTTCCACTGAAATGCTTACGTACTTTTCTGAAATTCTTCCAGTTTTTTAACAGCTTCATCTCGTTCTTGCCTAATTTTGTCACACTGAAATGAGAAAAAAAGGGAAATGTTAAACTTCATAAATTTTGTCTCGAAAGGTGAGCATCAAAAGTAAACATAAGCAATAGCAATTTTTTTTAAAACACAATGCGTCTTATGAACTCTAATGATACATGGTTTGTGTATTGCTTAACTAGCATGGTACAGGTAGTATTTTGTATCTGGCCAATATTGGTGGATCTTCTAATATAATGAGACTCCCTACCCTCATTGTATGAACACCAGATCAACAGGCCATCCTTGAGTTCAAATGTATTTTGTCTTTAGAGCAGTGCTTGTGCTTCATTTTGGGGAAGGTAACACAGTGACCACCCTGCTCCTATGTGTCAGGTTTTAACCACCCACAATGCTGATGTCATCTTGGAAACAAATGGAAGGACAAGCAAATGAAGAAAAAGTGCTGACACACCACTGTGCCCTCTCTCACCCAACAAAAAGTGTTCTTCATGTCTTTAGCATTTTGAATAGAAAAAGGTAGGAAATAAAAAGGAGAGGGGGCAAAACATTCCCAAATATAAACTGACATTTTCTTCAAAAGAGGTCGGGGTGTTCACTGAAGAGACTTTCGCTGGCAAGACCATAAACAAGCAGGAGTAACAATCAAAGCATTACACTAGTAATGGAAGCAAGTATCTTACCTTTCAACAAGTCCTAAGAGCCTTAATGATTTATATAAAAACAGGTATTCATTATGAGAACTAAACTCTTATCTGGAAGTATGAAACAGGGATGTTTTTCTTCAAAAGATGCCTAAAGCTTTTTAAAAAGAGAGTTAAAATTAAACTATTAAGGTAATCCTTAAAAACTGAATCTTCTAGTAATACCTTTTTCTTTAAAAGAAGTATATAAATAAGGCACAAAACTAAGCTTGATTCCTAACATGTCAGACAAATACATTTTTTGTAGCACTGAGGATCAAACCCTAGGGCCTTGAGTACAGTAGGCGAGCGTTCTACCATAATGGACATCTGCAGCCTTGTTGTATGTTTTAAATTTCAAATTTCAGTGGTCAAAACATTGTGATGGCACCAAATAATTTGAAAACTCAAAGTTAAAACAGGAGAACTCTCACCGGGCGCCAGTGGCTCATGCCTATAATCCTAGCTACTCTGGAGGCTGAGATCTGAGGATTGCGGCTCAAAGCCTGGGCAAAAAAGTCTGTGGGATTCTTATTTCTAATAAATTACTCACAAAAAGCCAGTAGAATTGTGGCTCAAGTGGTATAGCACTAACCTCGAGACACAGCAGCACAGGGACAGCACCTAGGCCTAGATTTCAAGCCCCAGGACTGGCAAAAAAAAATTTTTTTTTAATTGAAAGAAGGAACAGTAAGACTCTCATCTACTAGACTGGACTAAAAAAAAATGTCATGTCAAAATCTGGTAGCTCACATTCTTCAGTTGATGAACTGGTACGTATACTTAGAAACTAAACTATCAAAATTCTAAATATTCAATTCTTCTAGCGTATGGGTACCTAATAATGAGCACAAAATAGTTAGTACAAAATGTTTGGCAATTATAACAATAAGTTGTCAAATACCCTTGGCTCACACCTGTATTCTTAGCTACTCAGGAGGCTGAGATATGGAAGACTGTAGTTCAAAACCAGCCAAAGCAGAGTATTCAAGACTTGATAACCAATTAACCAACAAAAAGATGAGCTGGAGGCTTGGCTCAAGTGTAGAATGCCAGCCTAGCAAACTGACTAAGCTTGAGTCTCTGAGTTCAAACCCCAAGATTAACCCAAAAAAAAGTCTAGCCTATTCATGTAATAAATTACACAGCAATGAAAATGAGTTAATCAAACTTGTATGTCAATACAAGTCTCAAAGACCATGTTGATTAAAAGTAACAGCAGAATATGTATCAAATGATACCTTAAGTACACAAAGAATAGAGTATATATAAAAAGATGATACATTATGATCTATGTGTGCATATGTATTATACATGGTACGTTAAAATATGAACTGGTAAAATGGCAAAATATATAATCAAACTTATAACAGCAGTTGTCCCTTAGGGGACAGGAGGAAAATAGGCCTAAAGAAATCTTCAATTTTATCCACAGCATCCACAAATGTTTTTTAAAAATTTTTATTGTTATTCCAAAGGTGATGTACAGAAGGGTTATGATTATGTAAGTCAGGTAAAGAATACCTTTCTTTTTGGACAATGTTACCCCTTTCCTCGCACTCTCGGTTTTTCCCTCACATCCCCACCCACAAGTTGTATAGTTCATTTTCAACATAGTGTCTAATGACTACCACTCCTCATGAATGCTTTTTTTAAGTCAATCTTGGGGCTTGAACTCTGGGCCTGGGCACTGTCCCTGAGCTCTTCAGCTCAAGGCTAGTGCTCTACCACTTGAGTCACAGTACCACTTTTGGTTTTCTGGTGGTTAACTGCAGATAAGAGTCTCATGGACTTTCCTGCCAGGACTGGCTTTGAGCCACGATCCTCAGATCTCAGCCTCCTGAGTAGCTAGGATTACAGTGTGAGCCACCAGCACCAAGCATTTTTTAAAAATTTAAAAACAAAACAGTGAAGGCTGGACACTGGTGGCTCGTGCCCGCAAATCTTAACTATTCAGAAGGCTCAGAACCAGAGGATGGCAGTTTGAAACCAGCCTCAGCAGAACAGTCTGTAAGACTCCATCTCCAAAACATGTAGCCAAAAAACAGCTTGGAGGCATGGCTCATACAGTGGAGCAACAGTAGAGCAAGTACAGGAAGGTCCTGCATTCAAACCCTAGACCTTAGTACAGAAAAAAAAAACAACAAAAAAAAAAAAACAGTAAGCTAATTCTGTCCATTTGGGTATTTTTGTATTATTTTCTGCTCTTTCCTAGTTTAAAACATTAAAGATAAAGAAAAGAAAGCAACCAGCTCCGATTTTTCTTTTAGTCTTCAAAGAACTACTGAGGAGACCTGCACCCTCAAAATGAGTCGGGCTGAACTGAAAATCAGTTTTTACAGATGTCATATTGTTTCATTTAGGTTTCAAGGATAAATCTATCCTATGTAAACAAACAAAAATCTAACATGTTTCTAGGCTAGCTCCCACCAATTTAACAGGTAAAACACACTTTATCCCTTTCGGTCATTTAAATTTCCCTTTGCCAAAGCTCTAGAGTCTCAAATAAACTTCCCCCACCTAAGTGGTCTACTCCATACAATACAGGCTCTAATTCTGAGCCTGCTGCCCAGCAGATTCTAGAATGTTCCTCTTCTTTTCTAGACCGGTCTTCCGTTTGTTTTGGACTTCCCCCAAACTCCTGCTGGTTTGGCCAACTCTGCTCCCCACCCCACCCCCAACAATGCCTGTGCTTTGTCTAGATCACAAAGAGAAACCCAATTCCTGGCTAGACTCAAGGCCTAAGTCAGGAGTGGCAAAGGCTACATACCTGGGGTGTTTCTGCTGGTTTGTTTCTATACAGTTCAGCTCACACTAATGCTCTAGTTACCAACCAACAGATTCACAGGCTGTCTCCCAACCCCAGCTGTGTTCTATCAGGGGTCTTCATGTGGCTTTGCTTTCTATTTTCTGCAACCATATTGTGATGGAACTGGCAGCCACTGAATTTACCATCTGCTATGCTGAAAAGGGTGTGTGTTACGGGTGAGGGGGGTTTACACATGCTGCAAATTACTTCTTCCAAACCAGAACAGATCAAAATCTGAAGGATTGTAACCATTTACTGAGCAAGAATTCCAAATGTCCACTAATTCGTCCTTTCAGGTGAATCAAGGCATCTTGCCATTTCCTTCTCATTCTTCATTCTATCAGAGACAGGTTAGGGAGGTTTGTGGGCCTTTATGGAAGAGCATTTCTTCTTGAGCCACACAGAAGCCCCTCCCCCAGCCCACCCTTTCCTCCATGCACATGCAGCTGCACCATCTGTAAAAAGAAAAAGGAAAGAAAAAGAAAAGAAAAAAAACCTGCTTCTTTTTGTTCTGAGACTTGCTCATGAAGACTCTGCAAAAGCAACAGATGTTTTGGGGCCCACGTCACTTAATTATGATGCTCAACGACTTTCTGCAGCTCAAGGCGACAGTAGAACCCAGAGGCCTGTGTGCTGGCTGATGTAATCAAGCTGGGTAATATGAATGGTTTACTCTGCAGACTCTCTTTATGAAGTGATGAATTGACTGGAGGAGGAAAGCCCTGAATATCAGAAGTCTTGGCTGTTTCCCAGATCTCTCCTTTGAGCTTCACTCAGGCTCATACCTGGCTTGTGAGACCTACCCAGATGTCCCAGCACTGGTTGACTGGTTCATACAGGAAAGTCCTTCCAGTGTGAACTAGCATCTTCAAATAGGGGCTCAATTTTCCTCTCTCATTTACCACCCATTACCATGAATGGTAAGTATCATCTCCTTATCAGAAGCCATGATGTTGGAAACTCTTATTCAACAGTACCTGTTTAAGATAGTCTCCCAACCTAGCAGCTCCTACCGGCCTGCCGAAGAGGGTCAGACACTGCTAATGACCATTATGTTTGGACAACCAATGGAGAGACCCAGATAGCTCTCCATTCTGCTGTGTGGATAGTTTATACAAGAGAAATCTCAACATTCTGTACCTAACTTACACGAATGTAAACATTCATTTCTATCCTGATACACAAATACTATAAAGGGTTGCCTGCCTATAAAAAGGCAGTTTGTATCCCAAAAATTACATGTATGCACTGCCTATATACACTACCCAGAGCAGTGACAACCTATCCATAGGCAAACATATACCTTACAATTTACTGAAGTAGTCTCCTGATGTTCTGTCATCATCACTAAGTGTGATCATTCCTTCCATAGAGTACCTATACCTGCCAGACACTGTTAAAATAGAGGGAAATGTGGTAGGAGCATCACAGATGCTATGTGTGCATAAAATTTATAATCTAGCAGGAAAGAACAACAATAAAACAAGCAACTTAAAAAGCTACTACATATAATGACAGAAATTCCATCCTATTATAGAAACAGCTAGCAGAAGCAGTCATGCTAAGTCTAGAAGGATTTTTAACCCCACACCATTTTTCTCCAAGTTCATTCTTTTTTATATCAGGTTTAAAAATTCAACAATTTAAACATGCATAGCATCTGAATTTTACCTGTTTCAGAATCCTCAGTGGTGCAGAGAGAGGACCATCACATCATTTTTAAATAATCCACGATTCTATTGTTCCTTGTATGTTAAGTCTATGCTTTCTGGATTCCTACATGCTTACCTTTATCTTTGGAGGGTGCAACACAATAACTCATTCCTGCTAGCATGGAATTCCTTTCATTCTTTTTTCTCTTCTGGTGTTTTCTTTCTTCCAATTCAGAGTTCTTTCCCTCCAGTTTTCAGTTCATAAAGAAGTAGAAGCTGTCCCCTACCCCCACCCCAAGCTGTCTTGTAGCAGTCTCCAAATTCTAGGTATTGTGTGTTAGCTGGAAAGGCATGTCATCGGAACTAAGATCCTGGCTCTTTGTTTCTGGATAGATTGCTGTTAATAAGAGACTCATTTTCACTTTCAAACTGCTAAGTAATTACTTTTTCTCTGGCACAACCACTTGCCACTCTGTCTCAAAGAAACTGCATGTATGTGGATGTATTATGCATGAACAGTTAGCATAATAGAAGCATATCTTGCTCTTTAAAGTGGCTTCTTTAGTGGGTCTTTTAAAAAAAAAGATACTTTGGGACCTTCACCTGTGAATATTACATATGAGGAAGAAAATTAACAATAGACAACAGAGCCAGGAGGCAAACAGTATCAGATATCTTGCTTCTTGAAACCTAAGTCTTGGGAAGTGGCTGTCTCTTTTCTCTTTTCATTCATTGTTCCTGGCAGGCTGACAGTGCGCCTGATGCACTGTTAGAGTAGCTCACCAAAGGACTTCTAATCAGCCACTTAAAAATTTATGCATTTCAAAACTCCATCTCTGAACATAACATTAAACATAAATACTTACTATTTAATGGCAGACATTCTTCTAGTATACAGATCTCTACACACATACCACTACCCTGAGAAATGTGAAAGCCAGTCCATTCAAAGCTCCTTGAGGCTCTCCACACATATTGGAAATAAATAAATACCACCCAAATGATCCTAATTGAGTCATCAGAAAATGTCCTTCAACAGTAGATGCTTGACTAGCACTGGACTACAGGGACAGTTACACAGCATAGTATCACACTTCATGTGGCTAATTCCAAACTGTTCACTTGTCTATTTTTCCCCACCCCAAAATACAGACTTAAAAAGTTGTTCAATCCTTGTGATAGGTTCTCTGATTTCCTCACTTTATGATGTCACTTAGAGAATAGACAAAAAAAAAAAAAAAAAAGAATTGCAACTAGTAGCATCCTTTCATAATCTTCAGATCCTGATGTTAAAACACACACTCAGGCTGAGTTCTCTGATGCTCACACCTGTAATCCTAGCTACTCAAGAGGCTGAGATCTTAGAATCATAGTTCAAAGCCATTCCAGGTAGGAAAGCCCATAAGACTTTTATCTCCAATTAAACACCAAAAAACCAGACGTAGAGCTGTGGTTCAAGTGGTAGAGCTCTAGTCTTGAGCAAAACAGCTCAGGGACAGTACCTAGGCCCTAAGTTTAAGCTCCACAACTTGCAAAAGGAAAGGGAGAAAGAGAGAGAGAAAAAAAAGGCAAGAAGGAAGGAAGGAAGGAAGGAAGGAAGGAAGGAAGGAAGGAAGGAAGGAAGGAAGGAAGGAAGGAAAGAAGGAAGAGAAGAAGGAAGGAAGAGGGAGGGAAGGAAAGAGAGAAAAAGTAGACAGGGAGGCAAGGAGAGAGGGAGGGAGAAAAATCAAGCTTTGAAAATTTAATCCAAACTATACCAGTTGCTTAACACACTGTGTGTGTGTGTGTGTGTGTGTACGTGTGTGTGTGTGTGTGTACGCGTGTACGCGCGTGTGTGTGTGTGTGTGTGTGTGTGTGTGTGTGTGTGTGTGTGTGTGTGTGTGTGTGTGTGTGTGTGTGTGTGTGTGTGTGTGTGTGTGTGTGTGTGTGTGTGTGTGTGTGTGTGTGTACGCGCCAGTACTAGAACTCAGGGCTTTGTACATTTTGTACACAGACAGCTTAGCTTTTTTCACTCGAGTAGTATTCTACCACTTGAGTCACAGGTCTACTTCTGTTTTTCTTCTGGTTAATTAGAGATAAGAGTCTCATGGACTTTGCTGCCCTAGCTAGCTTTGAACTGAGAATCTCACATTTCAGCCTCTGGAGTAGCTAGGATTACAGACATGAACCACTGGCACTTGGCTATTTTTTTTTTATTAGTTTGCACTAGTTCAAAATGGAGTGACATTTTTAAATAATACATTATATTTAGTAAATGTGACAAGTACACAGGAATACACAGATGGTTTGTTATCCCCCCCAAAAAAGCAATTAATTCTGCTTATGTGACAGAAGGCTTTAAAAAGAAAAACAAGTGACATAGAAGCCCAGCACTAAAGGTTAGTAAGTTTGTCATGTGGAAAAGAGCAGGAAACCCTGTTATTTTTCTCTCCTCCAATTCACTGCTAGGCTCTAGATACTCACTTAAACAAGAACTGAGTAATTTATCATGGCTATTTGTCCACTGGTCTGGGTCCCCCATTCATATGATTTCATTTGGGTATAGGACCATCATGTATTTTTCTTTGTATGGTGGAACTCCAAAGGTGTTCAACAAAAAGGTTTTCCTTCAGAAGAGCTTCTCTTATATACTCAGTCTGATTCCATCTTCAGACAATGATTAAAAAATAAATAAATAGCCAACATTCCATTGTCCTCTAAGAGAGAACTGAAGAGGAAAACATCACTGAAAACAAAACAGCGGCCCACCCCTAAGTCTCCTACTTTCTACTTTTCTCCTTGGTGTGCAGTGTCAAGAATCAATGTGTGTACACATGTGCACAGGTTTGTATATACATGCGTACATATGCATGTGTGTTCACATACATGTCATCTTGCTATGTAGTCCAGGATAGCCACTAAACCCACATTCTTACTCCTTCAGCCTCTCCCATTAATCTCTTTTTTTAATTTTATTTTATTTGTGAACATATTGTACAGAGGGGTTACAATTACATGGGCAGGATAATGCATACATTTCTTACCAAGCATTGCAGCCTCCTCCTTTGTTTCCCATTAGTCTCTTGAGGACTGAGATCATGCCTTGCAGAAGACCTAAGTTTATATCTGCACTCTGTCACTACCTAGAAAACCTCGGGAAACTCACGAGGCCCATTCTCTTCTCTGTGAAATAGGCCTGGCACAACTGTTTGGGGCATTTCCTCAGGGAGATAAAAGAACATGACTGTCCTAAAGAAGTTTTGGTTGGGTTTTCTTTTTCCATGGTAGGACTAGGGATTGAGCCCAGAGCCTCACATTTGCTAGGAAGCTCTAACCTCTCTAGAGCTACACCTCCAGCCCTTTCTTTTTTTCTTTTTTTTTTAAAGATATGATCACTAGTTAAATGTGCCTGGGGCTAGGCCTTAAATTCCTGATCCTTCTTTATCTGCCTCCCAGATAGCTGAGCTCACGTGCTTGCCCCACCACACCCAGCTCCACAGTAGCTTCTTCATAAACACAGCCTCTGAAGCAACTACCTTTCCTAGAGACCACGTGTCCAGCCACTGGCATCCCCAAGAGGAGAGGCCAATAGGGCACAAGAAGATCCTACCCAAAGAAACTATACCCACTGCCTCTTCTCACTGGTAAAAGACATGGTTAAGACTTGGTGAGAGGAGAAATACTTTGCCCTTTGCCTTTTTTTTTTTTGCCCCTCCTATTTGTGCCAAATTTCCCCACATCAAATTAAGGATGACAAAAGAAGTCTTATTTTAGATGGCTAATGCTGATGGATTTAGCTGAACTCTAGACCAGGGCCACAGAGGAAAGATGGCCATGTGTTCTTGCTGACGTGGACAAAGCTTACCCAGCCCGGCACAAGAAAGTGCTTTCCCAGAGAAAATGGTGTCCTCCATTTACCACCTCCGGAACTAAAGCTGCTTTTACTCATTCTGTGTTGGATAAAAGGCTTTTATTATATGCTTCCCTCCTTTGTAATACGGCCCCCCTTTTGGGGAAAAATCTGCAGTAATAAGCAAGCTAGTCTTTTCACAGAAGGTAAACAGAGTGGAGTGAACTTAAAACCTCTCTACTTTTTGTTTTACCCAACCACATAGCATTCCATATTGCTTTCAGTTCTTTTCTTCCCATTACCGTTAACAGTTATTTTTAAAGAATCAGGACAGAAGCAGGTCAATAATGCCTACGGATGTCACAAAAGTATTAGGCAGACTCTGCATAGAGAGAGAAGCATGCAAACAGTTGATGGTCTGAGATCATTAATAATCCTCCTTTACCAAAATGTATTTTACCTATATTGCTATGTGCATAACAAGATGGTTCTGTTAAAACCTCACTGCACAAAGTTGCTCTCCATTAAATAACTATCATCTCTACCAAAGGGTGGTGTTTACGGAGCATTGATTTTGGGGGGGGGGATGTTACTTTTGGGGGGGAGCTGGGGGTTGGGGGTTTTGTTTTGTTTTTTGTTCTTTTGGTGCTGGTCCAAGGGCTTGTGTTCAGGGTGTGGGCCACTGTTCAAGGCTAGTGCTCTACCCCTTAGATCCACAGCTCCACTTCCAGCTTTTTGGTGGTAAATTGGAGATGAGTCTCACAGACTTTCCTGTCTGGGCTGGCTTTGAACTGTGATCCTCAGATCTCAGCCTCCTGAGTAACTAGATTATCGGCAGTATGAGCCACTAGCTTTCAGCTGATTTTCTTTCTTTAAGGGTACAGCGAGGACTATAAACAATGGTTAAAAGAGAAGAGAGAGATTCCATATCTTCTCTTCCTTGCTACTGTTTTTTTGTTGTTGTTGCTGCTTTTGTACCAGTAACAGGACTTGAACTCAGGGCCTAGGAGCTGTCACTGAGCTTTTTCATTCAAGGCTGGTGCTCTACTGCTTGAGCCACAGGTCCACTTCCAGTTTTCCTAGTGGTTAATTTGAGTCTCAAGGACTGTCCTCCAGGGGCTGGCTTTAGATGATGATTCCCAGATCTTGGCCTCCTAAGTAGCTAGAATTATAGGTGCTGGCTTGTTACTACTAGGTTTTGCCTCTATGTCAAATGTTTCTCCCGCATTAACCCCTCCAACTTGCTTTTCTCTTCTCCTTCTTGAGCTAGGAGTAGCTATGAAAGAGATTTGTCAGCAGAACAACTTCTCAGCCTTCTTCTCCTGGAGCTGAATGAGGGTTATCATCTTAGGAAAGAGGACCAAGCTCTCTGATGTAGACATCACCCAGTAAATCTGCTTCAAAAAGAGGAGGCTTGCAGTATGCTGGTAGCTCATGCCTTTAATCCTCGCTACTCAGGAGGCAGAGATCTGTGAATCACAGTTCAAAGCCAGCCCTGGCAAGAAAGTCCTCAAGACTCCTGTCTCCAATTAACCACCAAAAAGGCTGGAAGCAGCATTGTGGCTCAGGTGGTAGAGTACTTTCCTTGAGCACACAGGTGTGCCCAGGCTCGGAGTTCAAACCCCAGGACTCAAACAAAAAAAAAAAAAAAAAAAAAAAAAAAGGAAGCACACTGTATCTACCTGTTAATATCCTCAGGGCATCTGTAATTGATTTCGGGGAGGGGTTTGATGAAATTGGGTATCTTATCCTTTGTACAATTATTTAAAAATAATTTTTAAGACTACATATCACACTATTTTATATGTTCTTTCATATCTTCTATGTGTACTTGCGTGGTACAGTTTTATCACTACCAGCTACCAACTCCTGAATTGTCTGGAGGAGAGAAGATAGGAAATAAGACTTCAGAGACCACCAAAAATTAATTTACCAAAGAGCAAAGGAAACTTAAAACTAGGAAACAAAATAATAATTTTAAAAAATCCATTTTACTCTGCTTTGAACTAAAGTATTTATTACTAATAGTATTAATCATACTGTAGCTATATAGAGAACTAATACAGCTGAAAAATTAAAATATAATTTTAAACAACCCAATGAATAATTCTAATATGTCAAAAATTTTACAAATAACTTCTTTTTTTTTTTAAAGACAGTTTCCCTATGTTGCTTTACAGCCAAAGCTGACCTCAAACTCATGATTTTCTTGCCTTAACCTCCCAAGCAGTAAGATTACATGTGTGAACCACCATACCAACCCGGCTTCACAGCCAATTTTTATAACAGTTCTTCCTCTGAAATTTTTTAAATGAGGTTTCACAATTTACAGCAGTGATAGTCACTTTAATAACCACTGGGAACTTTTGATTAATTTTCTACCAGAGATAGGTTTAGAAATATTTGGTCTATCAAAACTGCAATTTTAAAAGTAAATTGTATTTCTATCTAAAAACAAAAATGGGCAGTACTGCATCCTCTCCATTTTTTCATTTTCTACCCAGTCCCTCTTCTTTTCTGACTTACTGCTTTTCCTCTTCCCTAAATGTACAGGAACTGTATATATATTAGCAAACATTCAAAAATTTTAAGAAAACACTTTCAGAGGCCAAAAAAACATAGTTTATAGAAGTAAGTACAATTGAACTATTTAATAGTAAAAAAAAAAAAAAAAAAATTAAGACTGCCAAACTCCTGAAAATACTCGGCAGGCTTCTCCCACTTCACATTGAATGTTTTTCAACTTCCGGTATGCTAATCACACAGCTAAAAGCAAATGTACAAAAGGTTTATGGAGCTCTCTGGCTAACCACCAAAGGCTAATTCCAGAGGTCTCTCCAAGATGGAGCACACATGGGTAAGTGCCAAAGGCAAACATCTCAGACCTTCCAGTCCATCCCCAGATACAAATTGCAGACGCAGGAAAAGTATGATTCTGGGAGCCTTGGACTGATTGGCCTGGTACCTTGCTGTACATTTAGCTGTGTGGTTAATCTCCCAGAGGGGCATCTACACTGGCATGCCTGCTATTCTCTACCATCTGGAGTGTGGAGTTGATACGAGCTTGAACCACACATGCAAGAGAAAAGAAGAAGAAAGAAAAAGAACCTCATGCACTCACATTTAACTGAAATCCATAGCTGAACAACATACTATTTTGCTTAGGCTTTCCCACATTAAGAAAAGAGAAAAAAATGAAGAGTAAAGTACAAACCTTCTCCTTGGTTTTCTGGTTCTCTGCTCTGAGGTCTTCATATTCGCCTATTGCTAAAAAAACAAAAACAAAAAAAACACAAAGCAATATTACAACTCTGTCATAAGTTTACTCTGAGAAAACCTGGAGACCAACTCCCCCTTCACCCATCAACTACGTTTACTAAATTGAGATAGGGTAGAAAAGGTCAGGAAAAAAAAAAAAACCTGCTTTCTTTTAAATGTGCGTTTTTATTATATCTAAGTAGCTGCAGACATGGGTTTCCATTCAACATGTCTATGAGTTCCATGTATCTTAGTGTCACCCCCTCATTGTTCTTCCTCTCCCATGTACCCCAGTCCTACCCTTCCCCTCAAGTTACCGGGTTCCATTTTCACATATGTACATGATTACTCTTTTTTTTTTTTTAAAGAAGAGATCATAGCAGATGTGTGTCTACCACACTAAATTTCAGTTCTCCCTAGGTTACAGGAAGATGGCTGAGGCAGAAGTGACCTGAGCCGAGCCTCCTCTCCGCTCCAGTGCTCAGCGCTTGGTCCTAGGAGAGGAGTTGGATGTGGGGTGTCCCTGAAAGGTCCCTGAAAGGCTTCCCTGTTGTTGTAACCAGAAATGTATTTAGAAAATTGACCACTAAGAAAAAAAAATTGATTTGGACATTTAGTTCCATGTCCATATCTACTTTATCTAGAGCAAAAGTTTATGCTATGAGCATTCAACTAAGAATGATTATTTTTTGGCAGTCATCAAACAAGGACCAGAAATCCCCAGACTAAATTACTAGGTCAGAAATACATGTAAACAGGATATAGTTACAATTGTGGTGGGCAGGTTGTTGCTACTTAGAATACTCTATTGCTTAAAAAAAAACAAACCAGAACCTGTATGTTCAACTTTTAGCAAAAGCACTATCCTTTGAGTATCTCACAGTTAAGATATAAAGTTTGTCAGGCACTGTAATCTTAGCATCTGAAGAGGCTGACCTCTAAGGATCAAGGTCTGAAACTGGGCTGGGCAAGAAAGGCCATGAGAATCTTATCTCTAACCACCAAAAAGTCAGAAGTAGAACTGTGGCTCAAATGGCAGAGTGCCAGCCTTGAGCAAAAAAGCAAAAGGATAGTGCTTAGGCACTGAGTTCAAGCCCTACTACTGGCACAAGACAAAAAAGAACATAAAGTTTGTAGCAATGGATGATGGAGCAGAAAACAGAAGATAAGCCTAGAAATGCTGTTTACCCTGCTCCAGCCAGATAGCACCAGATAGTCGGTGAATCTGAGGTTGAACTTTAAGGTTTTCAAAATTGAAATTGAAATTTATCTACAAAAAAAAATCATTAAAAAAATAAGACTAACAGGGATTATTTCTTTGAATAATCTGAAATCAGAGATCTACCAAAAAAAAATCTAAAACCATCCCAGATAATCTGATCATTAATTCCAGAAATATATAACTCTAACTACTAGGGTGAATAACACCCTAGAAATAAACAATTAACAAGGAAAAATATTTGCTTTGTTCCCAACAGTGATCTAAAGGGTTTAGAATACTTGCTGAGTAGCACAGAAATCTTAAATATCTAATTCATATCAATAAATGTTCATGGGATTATACCATCAATGTCCAGAGATCTGATTAGCATCTATTACTATAAAATAATGATTTAATTGAAGCCATAACCCCCTAAATCCCTTGAACATTAAGTAGCTCATAATACAGTTCTGAGTTTATACATATAGATACAGCCCTTTTGAAAATTACTATTTTTCAACATAAAAAAAAAATTTGATGGATCATACAATGAAACCCCCTGTAGTTCAGCTGCTCATCAGTTGAACATATACCTCAACAGCTGAATGTAAACCAAACTGTCCTTGAATTTAAAAAAAAATCAGGGGCTGGGAAGGTGGCTCAGTGGTAGAGCGCTTGCCTTGCATGCCTGAGGCCCTGGGTTCGATTCCTCAGCACCACATAAGCAAAAAAAGAAAAAAAGCCGGAAGTGGCGCTGTGGCTCAAGTGGTAGAGCGCTAGCCTTGAGCTGAAGAGCTGAGGCACAGCGCCCAGGCCCAGAGTTCAGGTCTCACAACCGGACCCAAAAAAAAATCAATGAGATGTTCCCCCTGTTAACTAAGAATAAGACTACATATCTGTACTTATACCACTGGGAAGTCTATGCTCAAGGCCCCAAATCTTTTTATTGTACCTAATATTGCTTCAAGAATTAACACAAATACTTCACTGAGAGACTTTGACTTAGATGACTTGACATTAAAAGTATTTGTAGTTAAAGTTAAATAATCAAAATGGATTTAATACTCTATTGGTGAGCTACTTTATCGACATACACACGAACGAAGATGGTTTACAAAACCATAATTTCATGTTGACATTAAGAAATTCCTAATTTAAAACACTGGATAATGGTTCTGAAGATTTTAAAATGGCCATGCTATTCTATAATACTAACAATAAGCCCAAGAGGAAACATCATAAACTCATTACTGGGTCTTCTTCAAAAACATTAAGGAAGAGCCCTTCAATAATCCTATTTTAATGGAAATGACATCTTTCTTGTGACTATATGCAACTTTAAAAAGATAGGGCACAAAGAAAAGAAACAAAAAAGTAGAGGAAGAATTTGATCACCTGGTGATGCACAGAGGATAATTTGGCCAAGACATAAAAGGGAAGAAAAGAGTTTGTAAGGAAGTTTAAAAGTTATATTCACCACCCTAAATAATATTTATTCACAGGGGCTGGGAAGATGGCTCAGTGGTAGAGTGCCTGCTTTGCTTGCATGAGGCCCTGGATTCAATTCCTCAGCACCACGTAAGCAGAAAAGCCAGAAGTGGCTCTGTGGCCCAAGTGGCAGAGCGCTAACCTTGAGCTGAAGAGCTGAGGGACAGCGCCCAAGCCCAGAGTTCAGGCCCCATGTCTGACCAAAAGAAAAAAAAAATCACATACACAAAATCACATTGCTTGGGAGATTTCCGTGCTCAGTTTTACAGCTACAGCATTGTGTCATTGCATTGTAAGGTCACATATGACAGTAACATATGGCTAACTCCCAGCCTGATCACCAGTAGTGGGAGGGCTTGGACAGGTAAGGTCTTCTTTTGAGCCCTTGGGTTCCACCGTGTGTTGTTATAAAAAGAAAAGGAGTTAATATACATGATTATTCAAGGCACATGAACTGGTCCATCCAATGTTGGCCAGAGTACTCACTACCAAAAGCTCATTGAATCTTAGGGCATGACCAGCAATCAGGTGGCCCCCTCTAATGTCCTGAGTTTCAGGCTTACTTTTGTCTCGTATGGTCCAAAAGATAGCTGACTGGAAACAAACAAACAAAAAATCTGAAACCCAAGGTACTACTCTTCTCCAGTAAAAAAGGAAGGGAAAAGGGATCTAAAGATCAAGTTCAAACCATTAGTTAGTGTAGAATAATGTGGCCGAGGCATGGAAGCATGGCTCAGAGCCATTCTTTCTGATCCTGCCCGCTCCTCAGAATCAGCCAGTGGTTTTGCAACCCCACAGACCCCAGCTCCCTCTCCACACTCCCCTTTCCACAAGATTCTGATTTAGCTCATTGAGGGTCAAGTTGAGGCATCTTTACTGCTTTTTGTAAGGGGTTCTCAAGCAATTCTAATGTGCAACCAAAGTAGAGAACCACCACATAACAGTACGTAAAGGAAGAAAAAGGACGGTTTTGGAGAAAACGAGGATAATATCAGGCAGAGCACGTGTTGCAAGAATCATGCTGTTTTTCCATTTCCTAACTCCCTAATGCCAAGTTTTCCTCCCACGCCACAAATCATGACATAGCCAGCCCAGGAGGCAGCTGAGTAGACTTACTCGTTTCAGAAATATGACAACTGAAGTTCATAACTACAAGCCACTAACAACACTTCGGGGAGGATTGGTACCTGGCTTGCTTGGGACCATCTGCGTTAGCACTGGAAGTCCAGTGTCCCTGGCAAACCTCTCCATCACTGGCAGCCTAATCACTCTCCTTCTAGCATCTTCTCACACTATCATTTCCAGATAGACTTGCACTGCCCAACAAGGCAGCCATTGCAGCTATTTCCATTTTAGGCAATTAAGTACAATGTAAAGTTCCAGTTCTTCAGGTCCCTTTTTAGCATGTGGTTTAAAGACAGCAAGCTAGACACTGGACACAGAATCTTCCCAGTATAGCAAGCTGCTACTACCAGTTCTATTCTGTGTGTCTCTGTCGAGCTACCTCTCAAGTACTTCAACCTCAACCACTTAAGACACAGAACCCAACATCTCCCTCTACCCAATTTTCTGTTTCCTGCAGGAATATTTCCTTCAGTTGTGTCACCATTCACACAACCCTCAAGATAGCACCTACAGATACCTTGAGTCTACTTTCTCTTACCTCCAAAAAACCATCAAACTCCCCTGGTCTTGAAAGAATGCCTCTCCAATCTATTCTTCCCTGTAGCCAAGTTCTCAACCCTGAACTCAGACTCTCAACAATGAGGACGGAGCTTCTCTCTCCCCTAGATATGTTCATTCTTCACAAGGTAGTTAAGCACACTGACAAAGCAAGCTGATTATTTTACTTTCTTGCTTATAATCCTGCAAAGACTTGAGCACCATAATCTGGAGCCACTGCTCTCTTCCTGTCTTTTGAGACTCAGAAACTAACTAACCTACTCCATCACACCCAAAGTTTCAATGCTACCTGGACCACACCCAAATCCTGTACACCTTTTGCAAATATTCCCCATTCAACCTGCAGGTGTTCCTCCCCCTTTGCAATATAATTCAATTGTCTTCTATGCCCCAGGCAAAGTGAGTGCTTATAGTTTAAAATACTACCAAGTGCCCTGCTCATATTTGGGCTGAGCATCCCTCATCCCTCACTCTGACATCCAGAAGGACTTCAGATTTTTAGAGTAGGAATGCTCAAATAGTAAAGTGCATGTAAATATTCCAAAATCCAAAAAGACCCCAAATCTGAACTAAGCATTTTGGCTACTGCATACTCAGCCCGTGCCTCTAGAAGAGCTCCTACATACGACATTATAAACTACATGCATGCAATTGTATTTCTTGCAATTCTCCCACTTCAGAGTGATATATCCATTTTATTTGGCATAAAGACATCTATGGTAAATGGTTAAATTCTACCTGTCTTTTATGCCAAATAATTAAGGAAAATACACCTCCATCTTGCAAAAGAAGACACAAACGCAAAGAAGTCAAATTCCACAGCAAGAAATGGAAGCAGTACCTGTCTACAGATTCCCAAAGTCATATGTAAGAAAAATAGACATTACTGAACATTATTACTGTGTCCAATTCAACAAAGCACTAAAAGGGAAACAATCCTCTAGGGTGAACACTATGTCTATCCATCCAGATGCCCTAGTCCAGCACAATGCCCCATTTATACTAGGTATGTGATAAATATGTGCTAAACTCAGGAGGAAGGAAAAATGGATTTAAGTGTTCACATCAGCAAATCATGAATGAGCTCATACTCTCTTCCCCCATCAACATACTTAATTGAAATGAAACTTTTAAATAGCTACCAGATGTAACCAGAAAACCACTGCCTCATGAGATCTTCTAATGTAGATTTGCATCCACTGAGTCTGTATCTTTGAGACTTGGGGAGCCTTGAGACCTTATTAATGGACAATGAGAACATGAGTCACAAAAGACAGTGCTAATTAGGACATGATTCCCTTCTGCACACATCCCAATGGGTCTTCCTCTTAACGCCATAGTATAAAAGAGAAGCCATTTATATCTCACTTGTTAATTACGTCATATAAAGCTGGAGAAAACACTACTGGAAAAGCTGACCCAAAAAATAAATAAAGGTGATAGATTTCAGATCAGAAAAGAAATGATGGCAAACCTGAGATTCATTCAGACTAGGTAGAATACATAATCTGGTGTTAATGAAGTAATGATACTTAAGAAGTACACTCAACATATATTAATGACTTCTCATGATCAACAGAAAAGCAGAAAACCAAGTACCTTTAAAATTCATAGGGAGGTCTAATTTCTGGTCTGGCATAAGTAGTTTGTAATTCACTCCATCCTCATGACAATAAAGAAAGCAAAACAAAACTGGATATAAACAACTCTACTTAGATCCAACAAAGAAATGAGGTCCCAGGGCAAGCCACCATCTGCAAAACTGGAGAAACTTCCTGGCAGATACAGAGGACACAACTATAAGACCAGATGCCCACAAAAAGAAACCTCCTCTCAAGAACCAGCACCAACACATGAAAAGCTTAACTGTAATTGCCCAATTGTTGGAGGCTCCATTTGAACTGAGTTTAAAGAATTTAAAATGCCAGGGATGGCAGTGCAGCAGGAGAAAGGATTCTGGGAAACTTCTCAGGTCAGAGAAAATTTCTCTACAACTTCTACCAGGTAGAGGAGAAAACGAGACATTCTGAAAGATGCTTAGAAATTCTGCTATCCTTAAGGCCTGACCTTCAGAGAAACTATTACTGGAGCCTAACAGACTTTGGAGGGAGGGTGGGGAAACCAAGTCTAGCCTTTCCAGTCTCGCCTAAGAACGTAAAAAAAAAGAACACTTCCATACTTTACCACCACATAAAACTTTCCAAACTTGAAGCAACCAAGATGATCTTCAATAGGTGAACTCATGTTTTAAATGCTTAGTATGTTTTTTTTCTCAAGTGCATTCCTTCTATATTTCAAAGTAAAGCCTAGCTATATCTCAGCTTTAAGGAATAAAATCTATTATTGGCCAGGTATGTGACTCAATAGTACAACACTTGGCTCACATACAGAAGGTCCTTGGTTCCGTTCCCAGCACCACAAAAACAAGAAGTGTAAAAGTCTAAAGCAGAACAAAGCTTAAAATATACAGACATTTTGGATCCATCAATTCTTTCTGTGTATGGGGGGCAGGGCAGGGGTGTATTGGGGGCTTGAACTCAGGCCTTTAATCCTCACTTGGCTGTTTTACCCACAGCTGTCATTCTACTCCAGTTCAGCATTTTTTTCCCTTGCTGCTTAACTGTAGCTAAGAGTCTTGAAGAATTGCCTGCCCAGTTTGGCTTTGCACTGTGATCCTTGGACTACAGCTTCCTGAGTAGCAAGGAATACCTCTGGCCAACAATTCCTCTTTAAAGAATTTTTTCTTAGCCAGGCACCAGTGGCTCCTGCCTGTAATCCTACTCAGGAGGCTGAGATCTGAGGATCATGTTTCAAAGCCATGAGACTCATACTTCCAATTAACCACTAGAACACCGGAAGTGGCACGGTGGCTCAAGTGGTAGAACACTCACCTTGAGCTGAAGAGCTCAAGGACCACATCCAGGCCCACAGTTCAAGCCCCACAACCAACAAAAAAAGAAAAAAAAATGCTTACCACATACTCAATTATTTGTAAACTTAAAAAATAAAACTTTGTAAAAGAATTCCTCCCCCACAGCCACACTTACATAGGTGTGTGTATAGCATGTCAGTGGCATTATTTTTTTTTTAGTTTTACATATAAGTTAGGTATCAAAAAACCCCACAAAGACAGTAAGTACAAGGCCTCTCGGTATCCACAAGGTATTGGTTGTCAGACCATCACGCACACCAGATCACTCACTTATCATACCCCATGCACTGTAAATGCCACATAAGGAGTTGTTACATTACTTCAGGGGATAAGAGAAAAGCCTGCACATGTTCCATTTTCTCTTCAAGTATTTCCAATCTGAAGCTGGTTGGATGCACAGATGTGAGTTTGAAGGGCAGCCTATACTTACATCCCATTACTTACATCTTGGTGTGTTTGTTGCTATTAGTAGACTGATATGAATGCAGTATGATGAACTGAAGTCTCTATCTTATTCAGACTTCCTTTACTTCTAACCTAAAGTCCCATTTTCTGTTCCAGGTACCCACCTGCCATATTCCTTTTGCCCTGTCAAAAGGAATGGCTCTTGTCTGTTTCTCAGACTTTCTTGCATTTTGACCTCCTAGACAGGTTATTTTGTTTATTTCTAGAGAACGTGGCAGCTTTATTAGAGTGTTGACCAAGTACTTTGTAGAATGTGTGCAAATTGGAATCTGTGATATTTTCCTCTGAGTAGATTGGGCTTTGGGGGATTTTGTTTTGTGTGTGTGTGTGTGTGTGTGTGTGTGTGTGTGTGTGTGTGTGTGTGTGTGTGTGTGTGTGTGTGTGTGTGTGTGTGTGTGTGTGTGTGTGTGTGTGTGTGTGTGTGTGTGTGTGTGTGTGTGTTAGGAAAGAACAACAAAGATAAATGTGGCCATTTGTACAACATCATGTTCTCAGCATGACTCATCAGGGCACTGATGCCATGGGTCACCTGGCTGAGCTAGTGTCCTCCCTCCGGTATTTCTACTGTACAGTTACTCTATCCTCATTTTTTCACTGTGAACTTTGGGGGTACAAAGATATAACAGTCCCCGTTTAAGGATGAGGGTTCTCTGCTACATCTACTACATGAATCATAGGAGTGAAGCAGGCATTGGGGGTAGGAGATAGTGAGACAAGAAAAAGAAAATCTTTCAATGACTTATGACATTCCAAATGGTCATGCTACATAAAATGTCTACAAGGGCCCATGAAAAAAACGATATGTTAGAGGGAATAGACCACACAGCCTGGCCTCTTTTGTCAAAAATAGGCTCTAGCCACTTTTCTGACCCAAAAGCCAAGGGGACAGTAGAAGTATTGTGGATTACTAACTCAGCTCTAAGAATAAGCTTGACTCCGTTTCCACCTGAACCTTACATATGTCTTAGTAACCTAGGGGAAATGACACTGACTCAATATGAGAGCAGGTTAACTTGGTTTAAAAAGCAACCATCTGAGCTGGGAAGGATGGCTCGGTGGTAGAGCACTTGTCTTGCATGCATGAGGCCCTGGGTTCGATTCCTCAGCACCACATTAGCAGGGAAAAAAAGCCGGAAGTGGCGCTGTGGCTCAAGTGGTAGAGCTCTAGCTGAAGAGCTGAGGGACAGCGCCCAGGCCCAAGAGTTCAGGCCCATGACCAGAACAAAAAAATAAATAAATAAAATAAACAAATAAAAAGCAACCCTCTTAACTTAGAAAATCCACATTAGAAAGTATTTTCCCAAGAGCAGCTAGTAACTTCAGAGGTTTTGTTTTGTTGGTGTTAGTATTAGGCCTTAGCTAACATGCATGAGGCTCTAGGTTCAATCCCTAATACTATACACACATAACTCATTGTCATTCTCTCTCTCTCCCTTTCTCTCCCACCCTTTTCCCCTCCTCCCTACCACCATTGTGAAAGGCAATGCATTCACTCTCATCAAAATGTCATCAACAAGCTCCAAGTGACATGGCACTATTACAATGACCAGTCTAGTGGACACCTGTTGTTTATGTGGGCCCCATCTGCACACTTCCTTCAGTAAGGATTTACAACAACTACTCCAACTTGGGTTTTTCTCGAAGGTGCCAGTGAAGATGCTCTCTAGCCAAATGCCTTGAATTCATGACCCCCAACTAGGCCAATCAGACACATATTCTTGGCATTCACATGCCCTCACCAGCAAAGACCAGGTCTTACTCCGCTCTTTATCGTGGATGCCTAACCCACTGCCTGGCTATGAATATTCAGTGCACGTGAACTGAATTAATTACACAGAAAATCATGCACCTTAAAAACAAATGCTGAACCAAGTCTATCATTTTCCAACAGAATTCTGAAGAGAGAGAAAATTGTATGATGTTTTGTGAGGGAAATGTCCACTTTTAGTGACTAGGAAATATGCATCGGAAATAGTATCCAAAGTTGCCATTTCTTGGGCATTAAAGATGTCAATCAGTCCAATAAAATAAAGCCCAGAAAAAAAAAAGACAAAAGGAGAATTACCTCATTACCTCAACATCTGCTGCACATAAGCTATCACACACTGGCTAATTTTTTTAAAAGGACATAATATAACTTTCTAGAAAGACATAATATAGCTAATTACACCATTCACTAGAAGGGAACATACAATGTTTTGAAGTCATTCAGAAGTGGGTGTGATTTATAAGACATAGAGCTCAGGGAATGGTAAGTAGAAATTAGAGATTGTTCATATTATGACAGACTCCGTCATTACATTTCACAACTTTTGTCAAAAGCAACCTCATTCACCACACCACTGAAGGTTTCCCATTAGGCGAGGCTGCTGTCAGCTCTGCAGCTCACAGCAGCTCAGACAGCAACCTTCTTTCTGAGTACGCTCCTGGGGAATGGGTTCAAATTTTAGACTTGAACCTTGCAGACAAATGAACCACAGGAGGATATCTACCTGGCTAGTGAACACACTGAAGAGATCTCAAGCCTCACTAATAACCCAAGCAAAGAAAATTTCAAAAGGTTCCATTTTGCTCATTAGACTGGCAAAAACTCAGAAACTTGTGAGGCTTCAGCCAGTCTTGTGGAGATATAGGCACTGCTGCAGGGGAAGTTGCAAACTGGTACAGCCACTGGGGAGGGCACTGTGTAGCCAAACTTTATACATGCCCTTGCATGCCCTCCCATCCAACAACTCCATTCCTGTTTACCCCAGAAAGACTTCATAACTGTACATCTATTTGTATGATTATCTTAATGACTACTGACAAGGAGGAATATTTATTGAAATATAGATTAGTTGGTTTACACCCCATAACACCCATGTCTACCAGATGGGTGTCATATATAGTAAGCTCCTGGTATCTGTTAAAGGAATGAATATTGTGTTTACTCAGCATTAAAAAGGGAAAGTAGGGCATCTGATTAATAACAGTTCTTTTTTTTTGGCCGGTTGTGGGGCTTGAACTCTGGGCATGGGCACTGTCCCTCAGCTGTTCAGCTCAAGGCTAGCACTCTACCGTTAGAGCCACATCACCACTTCTGGCTTTTTCTGCTTATGTGATGCTGGGAATCAAAACTAGGGCCTCATGCATGCAAGGTGAGCACTCTACCACTGAGCCACCTTCCCAGCCCACGCTTCTCCTTCTACATGTTAAATAATGATGGTGGAATTCTGACCCAAAACCAACTTACAAAATTGGTCATGACACTGGCAAGTCGCCAAAGACCTAGCTGCCCTGTTCCCATCTCAAATTCCTAGCTTCCCAGTTAGTTCCATAGGCCAAATAACAAATATTATTGCAGTCAATTGTTCACACTACCATCCACTGGCACACACCCCCACCCTGGTTTTACAGTGCTGAAAAAAAATCCTAACATCTGTGTATGCAGATTCAATATCCTTACGAAAGTTTACTTAGAAATAACACAAATTTTCAAGTCTTAATAGTTTCACTGACTTTAATATGTACTTGATCAAGGAAATATGCCTCTAAAAATACCAATGTCATGAACTGGTCATCCAATACAATAATCACAAGAGCCAGACACTTAGAAATCTTCCTTTTTCTCCCTGAATCCAACAGAGACCAGAATGTTCTAAAATCAAGTAAAAACCGATTGTGGATTATGCACATTGTTATTCTACTCTTGAAGTCATATAAAGAATAAACGTGAGTCATGGTTTATTATTATTCAAAAATTAGCCAAGGAAAGAGCTAATATTGACGACTATTAACTATAAGGGAAGTTCTGTAAGTCTTGAGTGTGAATCAAAGTCTTTATGTTATGGAATGGGAGATGTTACTCAAAAAAAAGGATGAAGAAGAAGAAGAAGAAGAAGAAGAAGAGGAGGAGGAGGAGGAGGAGGAGGAGGAGGAGGAGGAGGAGGAGGAGGAAAGAGGAGGAGGAGGAGGAGGAGGAGGAAGAAGAAGAAGAAGAAGACTTCTTGCAGAATCTGGCCCTAACTTGAGAGATTCCAGATGAAGGAATTGTCTGTCCTCCCTCACCCCTGCTCAAATCCTACTATAGTCAGTCACTGGTACCTACTTTTATGATAGTAAACTAATCTAGAGTGGGAGATAAAAGATGCAAGTTAACACTTAACCAGCACTTTCTAGAAGCTAAAAACCACAGAGAAGTGGGTCATGCCCATTTCAATGAGGTGAAGTAACTTCCCCAAAAGTCACAGTAAACATTCCGGTAGAGATGTGTTTGCCCTGGAATGTGGATTCCAGAGGGGTGGGTGGACTCTAGCAGCAGCAGGTCATAGTCCTACACAGACCTCATGAGGTCATCTGGTTTACCCTTGCCTAGTCATGTGGGAGTTTTGAACCACAAGATCCAATGAAGGGAAGAAACTCTTCCAAGTTCACAGAATGTAAGAGGCCGAGTTGGGACCAAGCCATGAGGCTTAGCCATGAGCAGAGCCCTGTCCACTGCATGGTGGTGTCAACGAGTCACTCAGAAAAGCACATGACCCTCCACACTTTTACTTCCTAAATCTGGTTCCTCTCTTTCCTAGGTCCACATTCTCGAACCACCTTTTGGTCCAGGTGATAATCATTTTGCAAGAACGTAAGGTTAGGCTTACACGGGCTCTCCGACCTGGCTTTGTTCGGTGTGGTAAGGGAAGAAAATGACCGTCTGCAACAGTTCTTAAGGATAATCCCCATTTCCCACGCCCTGGAGAAAGGCATGCACAGGGCCTGGGGCAGGCGGACCCTGCTCACCCAGGAGGCCCACGCAGGCAGTGTTGGCTCTGACTCATAAATTGCTAAAAATGGGGAAGTGATAACACACACACACACACACACACACACACACACACACACACACACACACACACACACACACACACACCGTGGCCTGAAAATCCCAGCCAGCTAAGGAAAAGAGGAACTGGACCTAACCCAGGGATGGAAGGGCTGGAAATCAGCACTGCAGGCCCACGAGCAGGCGCGCGCGAAGTGTGCAAGGGTGGGGCCGGGCCCAGAGCCCTGAGACAGCCGGAGAGCCGCCCCAGGCCGCCCTGCGCGCCGCCCCACCCGCTTCTGCCGCGTGGAAGGGGGTGCTGGGCCTCCTCGTGCACGCCGATCGCCGGCAGGTTCCTTTGCCGGGCCCCGATCGCCGCCGGCCCAGGCGGGTAGCGCTCCTCCCCTCGCCCGGCCCTACCCTCCGGGACCCGGGCACCTCACCCTCCGCCCTCGGCTCTCCAGGGCGCGCGCGGAGGGCGCCCGTCCCGGGGCGGCCGCGGCGGCCGCCAGGCCACCTGCCGCAGCGCCCGGACGCCGTCCCGCCCCCGGGCCGCGGCTCCCACACCTGGCGCCCGCAGGCCCGCCTACCTTGCTCCTTCAGGCTGGTGATGAGCTGCAGCTGCTTCTCCTCGTCCGAGCTGTTCATTTTGGCGGGTGGGGCTGGGAATCAAAGGAAAGGAGGGAGCGGCGAGGGGGACCCGGGGGAGGGGAAGGAAAAAGCGAGGAGACGCCGGTGGCGTGCGGCGGCTCTACCCGGAAGTCGGGTTCGCTCCCGCTCCTCCTCCTCCCCCTCCTCCTCCTCCTCCTCCTCCTCCGGGCGCCGAGCGCGCGAGTGAGATCATCCCCACGCACCTACTCGCGCCGCGCACCTGCGCCGCCCGCGCGGCCGGGCGGGGCGGGGCCGGGCGGGGCGGGGCCGCGGGCGTGGGGCGGGGGCTGCACCCCGGGGCCGCGGGCCGGGCGAGGGGCGCCCCGCTCTCCGTCTCCACCCTCCGACGCGGGGACGCGCGTCGAGGTCCCCGCCTTGCAGCGCCTTGCGGACCCCACTTTCGGGGCCCCCCTGGGAATCGCAACGCCCCCCCTAATAATAATAATAATAATAATACAGACGCGACAGGCAGTAAATAAGCAAGCGCCTTCCCCGGGTAATGCCGGAAAGCTAGGTGCGCTCGGGGCCGCCCCT
Organism: Dipodomys merriami; assembly: GCF_024711535.1. NCBI lineage: Eukaryota > Metazoa > Chordata > Mammalia > Rodentia > Heteromyidae > Dipodomys > Dipodomys merriami. The sequence continues at coordinate 8,669,939 of NW_027205048.1, forward strand.
CCGCACCTCCCCAAAGCGGAGCCGAGACCCCACCGGGCCAGCGCGCCCGACTGTCCGCCCCACGCGGCTCGGGGTCACCTCGCGGGGCGGAGGGAGGGCGAGGCCTCGGGCCAGGGGCGGGTGGGGGGACGGGGACGGAAGCCCCGCCGCGCGAGTCTGGGTCTGGAGGGCCGTGGGGTCCCCTGCTCCCCGAGGAAGGACCTTAGCTCTAAGGAGGCTGTCACTTTAGTCCCGGTGCCCAAGGTCACACGGAGCCGAGGGGCCACAGAGCCCAGCAATGAATGGCCCTTCCTTCCCCTCCGCGGAGCTGTAGAACTCTATTGTACCATTTGTAAAGAAATGGAAAGCTTCGTTAGAAAGGATGGTAAGTCAGGCCCAGAAAGACAAAGGTTGCATGTTTTCCCTCATAGGTGGAAGCCAGAATTAGCCTATAAACTGGTCAGTAAATAGAGTAGATGGTATGCAAGTGTACAAATGCATGAACTGAAATAGGGCAGATTCAAGGGAGTGTAATTCCTTAGAAACACAGTGTAATTCCTTAGAAAGACAAGGTTCAGCTTAAAAGAACGCCAGCAAGTGAGTACTTTGAAAGGAGTGGGGTGTGGCCATGGAGAGAGAGGAGAAGGGGGGAGACTGTCGTCAGGAATCCAATGTTTATCCTACAAAATTACACAAAGTGAGGCTAGGAGCGGTATGGATGGGAATGCTGAAAGGTGTGACACTGCTGTAGACGCATGTGTTCCAAAACTGCTTTGTGAAATGGCAGTGCCTTTATACAACTACTTAAAGATAAGGGTAAAACAACAACAAAAACAAAAAACAGAAAGAAGGAAAAGAGCTGGGCAAGCAATAGTGGCTAACACTTGTAATACTAACTACTCAGCAAGCTGAGATCTGAGGCTCAAAGTCCTAGAGAGAATCTGGGCATGAAACTCCATAAGCCTTGCATCTCCCATTAACTTGCAAAAAACTGAAAGCAGGGCTGTGGCTCAAGTGGGTAGAGTCCCAGCCTTGAGCAGAAAAGCTGAGAGACAGGCCTCAGACCCTGACTTCAAGCCACAGTATTTACACACACACACACACACACACACACACACACACACACACACACACATGCATGGTGGGGGGGGTGGGGGGAATGACAGTTTTTCTCCAGGACAAGTTGGAAGGATGCACAGGGAAGGAAAATGATCAAAACACTAAATCCTAAAGTCAGCAGCTTTTTTTTTTTTTTTTAAGATTACAGTTTTGAAAAGGAGTTCTGGCTGCTAATTACAACCTGCAACAGGTACCATCCTTTCACACTGGTCATTAAGCATCCAAGGTAAACTCAAATTGAATTAGACCCACTGGACACACTAGGTTTTCTTAGGTCTCAGGTAGGCCACTTGGCTTAGCCTTCCTTCAGTACTGTTCTGTGTCCCTCTCTCCAGAGCAAATAGACCAGGCAACACAGCAAAAGGAGGGAGGCTGTAAGTCCTGTAATGGGTATCTGTCTGGTATTCATTACTAAAAACTAATTCAAAATAAATGTTTTGGAGGGTGAAAATGTTGCATTGCTTTCTACTTTTCCAAAATGGCAATATAGTATTTTTAAAATGTGCACAATTTAGTGACCCAATGCTCTGGTACTTCTAAATGGAGGAAAATAAAAAGTTGAAACTTGGAAAATAACTTTAGCATGAGGCTTTTGTACTCCATCCTCTCTCTGGTGTTTCTAAGATAATTCAAAATACTTGAAGATCAACTGCTATGAAGATCCAGGAGATAACCACATGTTTTTACCCTGGGATTGCATTTTAGTCCTCAGAGTTGAAGAAGTCCAGGAAATAGGATGCAATTCATACTCCACTATATGAAAAGAGGAATCGTTTATACAGGTATTCTGTGTAAAGAGAAATCTGATTCCAGAAAGAAAATAAAAGTAAATTGGGGGTGACAAGTCATGGCCAGCTAGCCTTTGTAGAGCAGTCTGGGGAGAGCCACCCTAACTCTGTCTAATGGGAGGAGCCAGTCCCAACCAAACACAAGTAACTACAAGTTCATTCTCCCTACCAAGTTTAAACAGAGTGTCCACCAGAAGCTTGGGTTAGCTTACAAAGTTCCACTGATTTGACTGTCTACTGAATTATAGTTGAGTAGTGTCTTTGGAGTTCAAGAGAGTTATCCAGGCTACACTCAAGCAAAAGTTTTGGTCCCACAATGAATCTTCTGCCTCTTGAAATGGATCTCATATAACCTCTCTGAAATTAAGACAGTCACCTGAAACACAATACTGTATTATCCCAAGGGCATGATATGAATTATTAGGATGGCAATTAGAGTCACTTACCCCAGATACAGAGTTCCCATTACATAATGGTTTATTCATAGGATATGAATATTGATGGAAAGGATAGACATGATATAATTAGTTTTTGTTCTGTTTAATAATACAAGAGGGAATTATGTTGCAAGCATGACGTTGGAGCCATTATTAATCTCCAAACATTGTGTGATTTAAAACTTTTAAAATGTGTGCATTGATGTGTACACACATACATGTATATGTATACACTCACACATATGTATCCATATATATTATAGAGAGAGAAGGGTTGAGACTTTCTTAAAAATGTAAACAGTGGGCAAATATAGTCATAATATTCAACGTAGGTGTGAAAATGGAACTAGGTAAATTGAGAGGAGGGGAGGGGTGGGATTGCAAGAGATGGGGGAGATCATGAAAGAGGTGACATTGAACAAGATGCCTTGTACTCACAAACTGACATGTTGAATTGGAACCCCTTTATACAGCTACTTAAAAGGAAGTTTTTAAAAGCCAAAAATGATTAAACATACACTTATCCATACAACCCAGAGATTTCCTGCCAATGTATGTATCCCAGTACATGAAAACTGTATACAAATGTTTGAAGACACTTTATTCATAATCACCAATAACTGGAAGATCTCCCTTAACAGGTGAGTGAATGGTATATTCATAAAATAAAATATACACATCAAAGAAGAATGAGCTACTGATTCATGCAACAGTTCAAGTCGATCTTAAATACATCTCACTAAATTTAATAATCCAGGTCCAGAAGGCTACGTGTTACATGGTTTAACTTCTATAATATCACAAAAAGGGAAGAGCATAGGGATGGGAAACAGCTGAGTGCTTGCTGGTGTTAAGGGAGATGAGGGAGACGGAAAGGCGGGGGCTACATGAGGAAATTTTTAGGGTGACAAACCTGCTCTGTTCCAAATCTAAGTAGTAAACACATAACTCTATACGTTTTTCAAAGTCTGAAGAAGTAGATACTTCAAAAGAGGACTTTATACAAACTTAATAAAAAGTCAGCCATCATAGGAGAATGCCAGGCTGAAACGACAATTTAACCATTTTACTAAGAAATGACATTACTTCCCTCAAGGGGAGAGGGAAAGGACCTGACTTAAATAACTTAGGATAATAATATTTTGATTGGATGGTAGAAGGCTAAAGATAAAAGAAGCTGTGCATAAACACTATTTGACAAATTTACCTCACACGGGAGTATTGATTTGCAATTCTGAAACCACTCTCCAGGTATAGCAGTGTTGAATAAATAAGTCAATAAATGGTAGATGACCGGAGGCAGATTTCTCACTGTTAGGAAAATAAGTTAAAATCAGTTCTGCCACACATGTCTTACGTGTTCTTAAAACTCATCACGCTATGCAAAGCTGCACAGTAAAAACCACGGGTGTCACGGGAACAATGAGCACTCCAACACTTCTTCAATGACACATTTTTCCCCCCAAAGGTAGGACCTAATAAAAAAACAGTAGTATAGCTTTATATGAGTAAAATTATAAAAATGCACAAGGCTACAAGGTGTTTCGCATTTTAGCTTTAAAAACAAGGTGGTGTTGTCTGTGAACGTACACATCACATTGGTGGCGGCTGGAGGGAAGCAGTGGAAGAAGAGTTACCTGCAATCTGATGGAGACAGTGTGCCGCCAACCGTGGCTGCTGTGGCTTCTGCCCACCAAGTGGCAGTTCTTTTACACTCTCACCAGCATTGAATCCTAACCCAAATAGCCATAACTCAACACTGATAGCAGCAAAGGACTAAGAGCTGGACACCATTCATTCACACCTGCAATCCTAGCTACTCTGAAGGCTGAGATCTGAGGGTTGCAGTTCCAAGCCAGTCCAGCCCGAAAAGTCTAGGAGACTCTTACAAAAAAGCCAGAAGTGGAACTATGGCTCAAGTGGTAGAGTGCTATCCTTGAACAAAGAAGCTCAGGGACAGTGCCCCAATACTGGCACACACACACACACACACACACACACACACACACACACACACACACACACACACACACACACACGAAAGAGAAAAAAGTATTGGGTCAGTATTAATTTCTTGGTTTGGATAAATGGACTATAGTTATGTTCCCAGTGGGATATGAAAATACACAAATTCTAGGTAGATTCTGGACTATCATTGCAACTTGCCTTTGAATCTAAAATTATTTCAGAGTAGGTTAAAAGTTAATTGACATCACCCTAGTAACATAATAAAAATTAAAATTTGTATTATTACCTTCATAGGTTTGGAAAAAGATAAAAATACTTAATACCAACCCAGATTTCAAAAAATAATAAACCGCCAGGTGCCAGTGGCTCATGCCTGTAATCCTAGCTACTTAGGAGGCTGAGATCAAAGCCAGGCCAGGCGGGAAAGTCCATGAGACTCTTATCTCCAATTAACAACTAGAAAACCAGAAGTGGCATTGTGGGTCAAGTGGTAGAGCACTAGCCTTGAGCTGAAGAGCTCAAGGACAGCACCCAGGCCCAGAGTTCAAGCCCCGCAACCGACAAAAATAAATAAATAAATAATAAAATAAAATACCTTTAGCAAACTAGGAGTAGAAATTCTTTAATATGATGAAAGACAGCTGTAAAAAAAAAATGTACATCTAGCCAGGTACCAGTAGCTCACATCTACAATCTCAGTAACTTAGGCAGTTGAGATACAGAAGGTCAGAGTTTGAGCCAGCCTGAGCAAAAAAGTCTGCTAGATTCTACCTCTGAAATAATCAGCAAAACAACAGGGCAAGGTGTATGGATCAAATGGTAAAGTTCTAGATATGCATGTAAGCCAAGGAAGCACAAGGCCCTGAATTCAAACTCCAGCACTGGCACAAACTAAATATCAAACTACTGTAAGAAAAAGTCTAATTTAAGAAAAAAAAAGTTAGACTTCTACACTGCAAACAATACATCATTGAAAGAAATCAAAGAAACCTTAAATAACTGAAGACCTATATTATGTGGGAGATATAAAAGATTAAAAAAATTTAAGGTGTCTAAAACTGATCAGTAGATTGATAGATTTCATCACCTTTTCAATAAAAGGTCTCAAAAGATTTTTTTTTTTTAGTTGGTCGTGGGGCTTGAACTCTAGGCCTGGGTGCTGGTCCTGAGCTCTTCAGCTCAAGGCTAGCATTCTACTTCTTGAGCCACAGCGCCACTTCTGGTGGTTTATTGGAGATAAGAGTCTAAAGGATTTCTGCCCAGGCTTGCTTTGAACAGTGATACTCAGATCTCAGCTTCCTGAGTAGCTAGTAGCTAGGATTACAGGCGGGAGCCACCAGCACCCTGCTCAGAAGATATATACATATATATCTTTAAATATATATATATATATTTAAAATCAGATTTTTAAATTTACATGAAATACAAAGGATCTTGAGTAGCAAAAACAATTTAAGGGAGTGATGGGGTCTTATTATGGCAGACAAGGCTGGCCTCAAATTCCTAGGCTCAAGGGATACTTCCATCTCCACTTCCAGTGTAGCTGGGATCATAGGCACATGCCACCAATCCCAACTCAAGAAACATTTGGGCTTACAAAAAATAATGTTCCATAATTCAGCCCAGCATTTATACTTAAGAATGCCTTCATTAATATATTTCCTTAATGTAAGTATACCCTTAGGGATGCCAGAGGAAACTAAATACAAATATTGTTATGTGGCTGCTCACATTTAGTAGCTACCCATTTTTATTAAATTCAGTCCTCAATACTGGAAGAAAACTTAGTTGAGTAAATAAGTGGCACTACTGATCACTTGAAAGGTATTGTCTTGGAGATCAATAGTCTATTTTTGGAACTGTTTTCAGTACTATAAGATGTGTTTATTTCCTATATTTCAGTTGGTTCCTATGGGGATGATAAATTCATGGATCTGGAGTTCAAGGACAAAAAGAGGTTTGCTGCTCAATACTCTCACCTTCTGTCTTGAAGGATTAGTTCACTCCAGTTGGGTTAAGCACTTAACTTCCCAGGGCACTTGTGATTTTCTTGCCTTTCTAGAGAGAAATTAGAGTGGTCCTTGTCACCAGCCCATCACATGGACAGACATTTATGGTTTCCAACATTATTGCCCACATTATACAGATGAAGACTACATTTCTTTTCGAGGATTCATGAACATCAAGCTATTAGTTCTTCAGAATAACCAATATGACAAGCTGTCTATTTAAAACCTTCATATTCCCTTTACCTGTACAACCTACAGAATAATACTAGAAGATCCTAAAATGGTATTTGTTCCAACTTTGTCATAATTGAGAAGAAGAAAAAAAGATCCTCAGAAAGTAAAGTATATATTCTCATTCACATGGACTGCTTAATGGCAGAGCCCAAGCTGAAAAACAAAAAAAGTTCCTGGGCTTATGCTGTTCAGGTGCTGTAAGGTCTCCGAGAATGTTCCTTCTGGGAAAATGGACAAGATGAAGGAGAACAACACAGGCGAGAATGAGGGCAGGAAGCAAAACTGCCTCTCAAGTGTTACCACATGTCTTTGCCATTTTGCTTGGATATTTCCAGCCATCCTTTGCCAGGACTGGCAGCTCACTCAATAGAAAACCAAAGGGCTGTTTAGTCTTTGAAGACACCCCTCAAATTAGTGCTTCCTATGTAATCAGCCCACGCACAGGCTCTGAAGCCCGATCCTATCATTACCTACTCCATTTACTGCCTGGGGTAGAGCTCAGGTTATTCCCTAGAACCTAACGTGCACCCCACTGTGCCAAAGTCTCGGCTTCCTTTTCTTCTGTTCTCCTTTTTCCTACCACTGAAAATACCCAGGGCAACACTGTGATATCAAAATTCAGTAACAATCATCATAATACCAATAACTTGATAACCAGTTAGTTACCAGCTGATCAACTCCTATAGAATTACAGTAATGATGGTTGTACTATAATATGAATATGCTAAATGTCCCCCAACCATCAACTTAAATATGATTAAAATAGTAAACTTTGTTATGTATGTACTTTCATAGCTTTTAAAAATGGATGATAAAAGAGAAGAATGTGTCTGGGGGAGGGGGGGAGGGGGGGGCTGGTCCTGGGGCTTAAACTCAGGGGCTAGGTGCTGTCCCTGAACATTTTTGCTTAAGGCTAAGGTGCTACCACTTGTGCTACAGCTCCACTTTCAGCTTTTGTAATTAACTGGTGATAACAGTCTCACAGACTTTCCTTCCCCTGGCTATCCTCAGATCTCAGCCTCTTGAGTAACTAGGATTACAGAAATAAGCCACTAGCACCTGGCTAAGAGGGACTAAAAACATTATTGTTATTAGCCAGGCACTGGTGGTTCATGCCTGTAATCCTAACTACTTAGGAGGCTGAGATCTGAGGATCATGGTTCAAAGCCAGCCCAGGCAGAAAAGTCCCTGAGATTCTAATCTCCAATAGACTCAAGTGGTAGAGTGCTAGCCTTGAGCTGAAGAGCTCCATGACTGACCCCCCCAAAAAACATTATTGTTATTATAAAGGTAATGTCCAGAAGGGTTACAGTTACATAAGTCAGGTAAAGAGTACATTTCTTTTTGGACAATGTCACCCCTGCCTTCTCTCTCCCAATTTTCCCTCCCATTCCCACTAAGAGAGACTTTGTAATGGGCAGAAAAACAGAATGAAAATCACATGCATGAGAATAAGAAGCAAAGGAGAAATTCAAATATATCTCAATGTTATGAAAGCTATATGATTCTCCAGGGATGGTTTAACTCTAGAATCATTTGATCAGCTTATTGTTCACATGTCAAGTTGAAAATATATTTTTGAGACTATTTTTAAGCTATAAAATTAGTATTTTGGATTCTTTTTCTTGTTCAAGTATATTTAAAAATAAGTCATTTCCTGTCTACCAACCCATACACTCTATGCAAGAGTAACTTACTATGTCTCACAGGTATCAATCTGGAACTGTTAAAGCATGTGTCTATATGCATACTTTTATAAACTTGGGTTCATTTATACTGATCTGTAATCTGTCTTTTCACTTTCGAATACCCTCTGGAGGGAGGTCTTTCCATATGGTCATGTAAATTTATCTTGTTTTTTTAAAAGCTGCATAGAGTTCTATTGTATGTGTGGGCAATATTTACCTATTCTGCTACATAAAAAGGTTACAGATACTGAAAAAGAGACTTTGAAACTGAGTAAAATAAATTATAAAAATATTGATGATAACGATAATGCAATGTGTGTCTGAGTATGACATTCCATGTCAGATTTCTTTCTCAAAACTGCAATAAGTACATGATGTACAGCATCCATTCTTGAAACTGTACCGAGTATTTTCCACATCAATTTGAAGTCGAAGAAGTAATTTAGTGGGGAGCCTATAAGTACTCAAATAACAGGGCCAAAGGCATTACAGCTTAGAATATTTTTCTGACATAACAGACTGGAAACATCAGAACTGAAAAATATACCTCTAAAAACCTTCTTGAAAAGCTGGACACAGGGTGCCAAAACATCTATGAAGAGGTGAAAAGAATAGTCAAAATATTTTGATGGTAATGCCTAACAAGGAGAAAAAAAAATCTATGAAATCTCATTGCTTTATAACATTTTTTAATGGAAGCCCAAAATTTGACATTAACTAAAATGCTAAGAAAAAAATAATTCTTCTGAATGATTCATGTCACTTATAAATTCGGCTAAGATTCAGAATCTAATGTATATATGCATACATATAGACAGAGACAGAGAGTACACAAGAGCAAGTGTTTAGGTCATCAAAGAGCAGTTAATCATTTAAGTAAGATTAGCAAGTTATATTGACATTTTCCAAAAGCTTTTACAATCCAGTTTTGAGGAACACTAGTACCTAGCTTAAATGTGTCTTATTTGCAAAAGAAAAAAAAACTAAAAGTTATCAATATTCATTTGGAAGAATCTTGGAGAACATGAGGAGAGAGAGAGAGAAGAGTAACAAACTCTGGACATCCCCTTTTTAAAAGTTGTGATAAATCTGGCAAAAATATCTAAATTCACTTTTCAAAACTCTAAAAATAATCTAAAATGTATATCAACCTGATGAGCATCTGTTTAGAAAATGACTGAATCTTGGTAAAAACAATGAGCCTTATGGCATTTGAATTTAGATTCCACCATGCCTCTCACTCCACCTCCATACGACCAGTTAAAATCTAGAGCCCTGCAATCACAAGGAGAACAGCTGCCTAAATTGTCTCAGAATGGGGTTTGAGCGCCACCCCTTCAGACACTTCTGGAAGTGCCCATTCTAGACCCTTTTCATTTGATCTGTCTGGCCAGTGTTTGGAAAATCCCACTCACTGGCTTATTTTTGTTCCAACTCAAGAGTTCATCCACTGTCAACAATCCTTTCCCAGCAGTATTTTCTGAAAAGCATCAACAGCAACTAGGCTACAAAACAGCCTGAGTAACCAACAACCCTACCAAAGCAGAAGAAAACACTAGCTATGAGGGACCCAGAGGAATGTTAAAAACTGATACATGCCTAGCAATCTAGAGGCCATACGTGTAAACAGAGCAGTACATAAGATCAGGAAATACTGGAGAACTTCCTAGGCTCTAGGCTTTCCCTTCCATGACCTTGGGGCTCTGGATAAACAAGAAGTAAAAGGTAAGGCAGTCAGGTCCATAGCTTGCCTGAACACTGAAGACAACCTCCAAACATACACACAGCTTCCAAACAAAGGCTGAGAGATTTACTGGTTTAAGTCTCTTAAAGAAATCTGTGCAATTATTAGCTAGCCAAGGCAATTTCAGGAACCATACAAACCAACGAATATATATCCTTTCCAGAAATAAAGTTACTAAAGAAACAAGGATCAATAACTATTAATAATAATAATAACTTTAGGAAAGAAGAAAAAATTCAATTTCTAAAGTTGACAGACTATGTTATTTAAATGTCCAAGTCTCAGCAAAAAGTCACAAGATGGGCAAAGAAGAATGAAAATACACACACACACACACACACACACACACACACACACACACACACACACACAAACTGAAAGAGCAGTCAACAGACAGTGCTCCTGAGAAAATATAAATAGATTTTTAAATTAGCAATTTAAAAATATATTCAAAAGACATCCATAGCCAGTGGCTCACATCTGTAATTATCGCTGCTCAGGAGACTGAGATCTGAGGATCACAGTTCAAAGCCAGCCTGGGCAGGAAAGTGTGTGAGACTTATTTCCATTAAACTACCAAAAAAGCCAAAACTGGAACTGTGGCTCAAGGGGTATTGTGATAGCCTTGTGCGAAAGAAGCTCAGGGACAGTGCCCAAGCCCTGAGTTCAAGCCCCAGGACTGGCGCACACACACACACACACACACACACACACACACACACACACACACACACACACACACACACACACACACACACACACACAATGCATGTATCACCAAATACAGACTATCAACCAGGAATCCAAATTCTGTAAAGGGCCAAATATAAATTCTAGAGGTAAAAAGTAATTTGGGGAAATTTAAAATTCATTATGGGGCTCGATTGCAGCATACAACTGTCAGAAGAAAGGATTGGAGATCAACTGAGATCACAGAGTCTAAGGACAGACTAATATCCAAATGAATTAAAAATGAACAGGATGTCACCTGTGGGACTCTTACCAAGCATACCAGTAACAGAGGGGAAGAGAAAAGGGGCAAAAAAGAACATCTGAAGAAAGAACAGCCAGAAAATTCTCCAAATTGAATGAAAATATTAGTTAATACTAAGAGATTTAACAAATTCCTACTATAACAAACTCAGATATCCTCACGTAGATACACCATAATCAAACTACAAAAAAAAAAAAAAATCAAAGACCAACAGGAAATCTTGAAAGCAAGAGAAAAGCAACACCTCATGGGAAAAGGATCTTCAGTAAGATTAACGGCTGATTTCTCAGTATGAGCGGGAGAGGTCAGATTCCGTGGGGAGATTGTCTCAAGACACTGAATTCAAGACTGCCAACCTTTATTACCATCAGAATAAAACACTACTGTGACAGGAAAGCCACTACCTAGGCTTGCCTGGGATCTCACAGCAAACTCCATCCTTGCCACAGGGACCTCATTCTGTCGTTAAAACATACCACACCCCATTGTGCTTCAAGATATTGTTCTGTCACAAAAATGTACCACACCCTTCTGTGTATCCAGTTGTTGTATCTGCTGTTGCCTGTATCTGCCTCCTTCCCAAAGGTCTGCTGGTGGCTACTCCTTCTGATTCTAATCTCCAATCTATTTCCCAACACCCCTGAAGACAGTCACTCTCCCCCACAGAACCCTAGATGACTTTTTCGTTTCCTATTTGCTTCTTTGTGCTAGCCCCCAACCCCAACAGATAACAAGCCACTGTGAACAAGGCCCTAAACCCAGCAATATAATTGGTTCTCAGAGAAAAATTTTGGAGGAATTAATAAATGAGTGACAGACCAATGAGAGGCAAATGGTAAGCATATGTAGTCATTACATTCAATATACATATTTGAAAACGGAATCATGTAACTAGAAAAGATGGGGGCTTGGGAAAGGTGGGAAAACGATGGAAGAGGTGATATGGATCAAGATGCGCTGCATTGTTAATTGAAACACCTTTATACAGCTACTTAAAGATAATAAATAATAAATCCAATAATGGTAACTAAAAAAAAAGACTGTCAACCAAGAACTATGTATCCAGCAAAATCTCTCCTTTAAAAATGAAAATCTTTGAATGTAGCATATAAGAAGCTTGGAAGTTGTCATTCTAACCTAACAAATTAAAATATAGAGAAACTAAAAATACTCAGACATGGCAGAAATCTGGAGTCACTACAGCAAACACTCATAAAAATTAGTGAGAGTAGTATGATATGCTATGTAAAAAATGAACTATGTAACTTATGGGACAGGGACAGGAGGGGTAACATTGTCCAAGAAGCATGGTAATTATAACCTGATTTATGTACAACTCCTTAGTAATAACAATTGTACAACTCCTTAATAATAACATTGTACAACTTCTTAATAATAACAATGAAAGTTGGACACTAGTGGCTCGTATCTGTAGTCCTAGCTACTCAGGAGACTGAGTTCAGCCTGAGCAGAAAAGTCTGTCAGATACTTATTTTCAATAAACTACTCAAAAAAAAAAAAAAAAAAAAGCCAGAAGTAGAGCTCTGGCTTAAGTGGTAGAGCGCTAGCCTTGAGCAATAAGAAGCTCAGGGCCTGTCTGAGCCCTGAGTTCAAGCCCACAGAATAATAATAAATACCAATGAAAGGAAGAGAGATAAAAAGAAAGAGAAGAGGAAGGAAGGAAGGAAGGAAGGAAGGAAGGAAGGAAGGAAGGAAGGAAGGAAGGAAGGAAAGAAGAAAGGAAGGGAGGGAGGAAGGGAGGGAGGAAGGGAGGGAGATACAGAGAATCACAACTTGCTGAGTGTAAGCCAGGAACAGAAAATGACACTGAAGACAGTAGATAGGGGAAAACTTAACTGTAACTCATGAATGGAGATTCAGAACAAATAGGCTTGATACTTGTTTATAGTGCCTAGATGTGGTAGAAGAGCCCCTCCCTTTTTTTTTACCTTTAGGAGCCTTACAAAGTTTTCACAGTAAGACTGAAGAAAATTCCCCTTATGGGCTGGGAATGTAGCTTAGTGGTAGAGTGCTTGCCTAGCATGCATGAAGCCCTGGGTTCAATTCCACATACACAGAAAAAGCTGGAAGTGGTGCTGTGACTCAAGTGGTAGAGTGCTAGCCTTGAGCAAAAGAAGCTCAGGGACAGTGCCCAGGCCCTGAGTTCAAGCCTCAGGACTGGCGAAAGAGAAAGAAAGAAAGTAACAAAGAAAGGAAGGAAGGAAGGAAGGAAGGAAGGAAGGAAGGAAGGAAGGAAGGAAGGAAGGAAGGAAGGAAGGAAGGAAAGAAGGAAGGAAGGAAGGAAGGAAGGAAGGAAAGAAGGAAGGAAGGAAGGAAGGGAGGGAGGGAAGGAGGGAGGGAGGGAGGGAGGGAGGAAAGAAAGAAAGAATGAAAGAAAATTCCCCATACTTCCACCAAAGGGAAACAGAAAAGCAGTTGTTTTGGAATATATTCAGAACATTGGTTTACCCTAGAGAAAGCATTTTATCAGAGACCCGACCGCTGGGACTTTGCCAGAGCCCCCATGACCAGGATAACGGAAATTCTCAACCTCATCCTCAAGTACTCCGTTTTCGAATGCCCCCTCAAAGACCACCAGAGACCACGATCAATGAAACAGCAAAGGGTCGTTTATTGCAAGCTCAAGCTTGGTCCTCCTAGCACTCGGTAACCGGTGACGCTAAGAGGCCCGAGCATAGAATCAGCACAGTTTTTTATAGTATTGAACAAACAATATTAAGGAACTTTTACATAAGAAATTACATGATTGGTTAGCATTTAAAGCAAGCTAAGCTGGGCAAATATGATTGGTTGACCTTTACAGAAAAATATCCTTGTTCCATAGCTTGACCACAGACAGTTATGGATCACACATGGACCAACAGTATGCATGGTATGTTTCGCCCTGAGCTCTGAAGAACTGGTTGGTTGGGACATTATATGATTTTAAATGAAACTCTTAGCCCTAAGTCACTCAGGGGCAAACACCTGCCTTAAGCAGACACCATCTATGGCTCCAAGAATTGTCTGTGCATGGCTTTCTGTCATAAATTCCTGGCATTGGGGCTAAAGTGGGTCATGAGTTAAGTCACAGAACTGAGATGGGGTGGTAAGTAAAAATGGAGTTGCTTAGGTTTCTCAACCCTGTTCCCGTCTTCCACACAGGGAAAGAAAAACACCCACTATCACCCCCCTGTAGCTTCTGATTTAGGAAAAGGAAATACCTAACTCCAAACCTCTCTAGCCTTTCTGTCTCACCAAAGATGGTAAACTAAGAAACATGTATGAGGGCACAGGACAGGGGCAGACTCCCTAAAAAACTAAGGCTTAAAACTAAGGCCTAATAATAGGATCATGAACTAATTCCCATCTCCCCACACATTTTGACCACTTCTAAATTATATAGAGTTCCTGTATAATAACAGAGATTACAACAGAAAGTATTTCATGCCTTAGACCTTATTTAAGTTTTTAGAGAAATGTACAGACAACAGAGGAGATAAAAAAAAATGACCTTAGAAGAAATCTGACATTTACAGATATGAAAAAATAGTAAACTCAACCTAACTTCTAGTTAGATAAGCTTCATACTTTTTTTTTGGTCAGTCATGGGGCTCTCTGAGATCTTTTGATCAAGGCCAGCACTCTGTTGCTTGAGCTACAGCGTCACTTCTGGTTTTCTGGTGGTTAATTGGAGATAAGAGTTTCACAGAATTTTCTGCTCAGGCTGGCTTTGAACAATGATCCTTAGATCTCAGCTATGAGATCTGGTGTCATAAACTACCAGTGCCTGGCACTAACTGCCTTTTACATCAGTTATTTTTACCCAGTACATCATTTCCAGCTTTGATCAAAAAAATTACCAGGAATTGGAAGGATCAACATCGTGAAAATGGCAATACTTCCCAAGATTATCTATAAATTCAATGCGATACCTATCAATATCCCAACTTTATTCTTCAATGAAATAGAAGAAGCAATCCAAAAATTCATATGGAACAACAAAAGACCCTGAATAGCAAAAAAAAACAATCCTTAACAGAAAGAACAGTGCTGGAGGAATATAAATACCAAATTTCAAACTCTAGGGCTGGGAAGGTGGCTCAGTGGTAGAGTGCTTGCCTTGCATGCATGAGGTCCTGGGTTCGATTCCTCAGCACCACGTAAGCAGAAAAAGCCAGAAATGGCACTGTGGCTCAAGTGGTAGAGTGCTAGCCTTGAGCTGAAGAGCTGGGGGACAGCACCCAGGCCCAGAGTTCAGGCCCCATGACTGGCAAAAAAAAAAAAAAAAAAAAAAATCTAACTCTACTACAAAACCATAGTAATCAAAATAGCTTGGTACCGGCACAAGAAGAGACCTGAGGACCAGTGGAATAGAATTGAAAACCCAGAAATGAACCCACAGACCAATAGCCACCTAATCTTCGATAAATAAATATATAATGAAAGAAAGACAGCCTCTTCAGTAAATGGTGCTGGCAAAATTGGTTTATCACCTGTAGAAAACTAAAGATAGATCCTTATATATCACCCTGCACCAGAATCAACTCCAAATGGATCAAAGACATTGGAGTCAAAACAGATACTCTAGAAATATTACAGGAAGGAATAAGAGAAACCCTAGGTCTCCTTGGCACAGGCAGAAATTTTCTTAATAGAGACTCAGAAACACAGCAAATCAAAGAAAGGTTGGACAAATGGGATTGCATGAAGCTGCAGAGCTTCTGCATGGCAAAGGACATAGCTAGCAAGATCAATAGAAAGCCCACGGATTGGGAGAAGATCTTCACTAAACACACAGTGGACAAGGGCCTCATATCTAAAATATACCTGGAACTCAAGAAATTAAATCCTCCAACAACAAATCCGCAAACAACTGCCCTGCGGGGCGCCGGTGGCTCAGGCCTGTAATCCTAGCTACTCAGGAGGCTGAGATCTGAGGATTACGGTTCAAAGCCAGCCTGGGCAGAAAAGTCAGTGAGACTCTTATCTCCAATTAACCACTAGAAAACGGGAAGTGGTGCGCTCACCTTGAGCTGAAGAGCGCAGGGATAGTGCCCAAGCCCAGAGTTCAAGCCCCACGACCGACAAAAAAAATAAAAATAAAAAAAGAGAAACAACTACACAAAAAATAAGTGGGCTAAAGACTTAAAGAGAAACCTCTCTGAAGAGGAAATAAGAATGGCCAATAGACACATGAAGAAATGCTCAATCTCTCTAGCCATAAAAGAAATGCAAATCAAAACAACATTGAGATTCCAACCTTACCCCAGTTAGAATGGCTATAATCAAGAACTCTAATAACATCAGATACTAGAGGGGATGTGGACAGAAGGGAACCTTACTGCATTGTTGGTGGGAGTGTAAACTTGTTCAACCACTTTGGAAGGCAGTATGGAGGTTCCTTAAAGGACTCCACATAGAGCTCCCCTATGACTCAGCAATCCCACTTTTGGGCATTTACCCAAATGATCACAAACAAGACCATACTAAAGCTACCAGCACAACTATGTTTATTGCAGCATTATTTACCATAGCTAAGATATGGAACAAGCCCTGATGCCCCTCAGTAGATGAATGGATCAAGAAAATGTGGTAGCCGGGCGCTGGTGGCTCACGCCTTTAATCCTAGCTACTCAGGAGGCTGAGATCTGAGGATCTCGGTTCAAAGCCAGCCTGAGCAGGAGAGACCGTGAGACTCCTATCTCCAATAAACCACCAGAAAACCGGAAGTGGCGCTGTAGCTCAAGTGGTAGAGCGCTTGCCTTGAGCTGAAGAGCTGAGGGACAGCGCCCAAGCCCAGAGTTCAAGCCCCACGACCAACCAAAAAAAAAAAGAAAAGAAAAGAAAATGTGGTTTATATATACAATGGAATTCTATGCCTCCATCAGAAAGAATGACATTGCCCCATTTGTTAGGAAATGGAAGGACTTGGAAAAAATTATGTTATGTGAAGTAAGCCAGGTCCAAAGAAACATAGGTCCCATGGTTTCCCTTATTTGCAATAACTAGTATATATCTGAGACAAGCATAAAAGGTCGAAAGCTATGTACATATGACCAGATAAGATGATGTTAAGTGAAATGAACCCCAAGATAGGGACATAAGTGGTTTTTTCTTTCTTGCTATTGTTTCTAACGTATTTATAATGTACCATGTGATTTTTTGTTGCTTTGTATGTTCTTCCTCCACAGTATAACCCCTGTTGTCACTGTATTTGATGTTGGTGCCGTGCATCTTGTATATACACTTCTCTAATTTGAGGAGGAAAAGGGAAAAAAACAAAATGCTTAAGTAGGAATATAGGTTGACCCATTGTAACAATGAGATGTGCAAGACACTATGTTGAAAAATGAACTTTACAATTTAGGTGGGGAGAGGGGCAGGGAGTGTAGTTGTAGAGGTGGGAGGGAAGGGATGGTAGCAGAAAAACAAAGGAGGAAGCAACAATGCTTGATAGGAAATGTACTCATTACCTTGCTCATGTAACTGTAACCCCTGTGAACAGTATTTTTACAATAAAAAAAACTTACAAAAATTACCAGGAATACTAAAAGACAAAAAACATTACAAACCTAAAACATACAAAATAAGCATTACCAACATATTCTGATTTTGCATTTATCAGACTGGGAATTTAAAATAAATGATTAATATGAAAAAGTAATAACATACAAGGACAATGGGTACTATCAACAGAGAGATAGAAACTCTAAGAATAAAAATGAAATGCTAGAAGGAAAAATTAATGTATTAGAAATGAATAATACCTGAGATGGCATTTATCTATAGGCCAGATATCACTGTGGACGGAATCAAACTGAAAAACATAAATAAAAGGCAATTTCAAAAACAGAGGAAGGAATTGAAGAAACATCTGAAGTAATAATGACTAATAATTTTCCAAAATTAATGACAGACACTGACCTGTAAATTTAGGCAACTCAGAAAAAAAAAAATCCAGGCTGAATAAATAACAAAAACTCTACACTTAACCATATCAGATCAAACTGCAAGAAATCAAAGAAATGGGAAGTCAAAAACTAGACAATCCAATAAGCACAGAAGAGGTATTCAATATGCTGAATCACTTGGTAAATTCAAATAAAAGCCACAAGAGGTACTACTACCCATTAAGGTGGTTGCAACCAATGAGGCAGACAAAGTAAAACATTGGAGAGAATGTGAATTAATTGGAAGCATTTGGTACCAGCTGGAATGTAAAATCATGTGGCTACCTGGAATTTGTTTGCTGGTTTTCAAATGAGGTCTCACTACATTGTTGAGGCTAGTCTTGAACTTTTAGGATCCAGTGATCTCTTCACCTGCTATGTAGCTGGGACTATAAGTGTATATCACTACACTCAGCAGTATAGCCATTATGGAAAAGACTTGGCAGCAACACAAAAAAGTTTAAGCATCAAATTACGATAAGATCCAGAAATTCCACTGGCACACATATATCCAAGGATAACAGAAACCATGTACCCAGGCAAAAATGTGTATGTGAATGTTTGTAATAGTATTATTCACTATAGCCAAAATATAAAAATAATTCAATATGCATCAATTGGCAAAATGGATTTAAAAAAAGATACAATATATTCATACAATGGAACAGTATTTGACCTGGTCTGAAGTATACATGCAATGACATGATTAACCTTGAATATCTGAGAAGAGACAGAAAGCAGAAAAGCATATGAGGCACTTTTCTCCAATTAATCACCAAAAAGCTAGAAATAGAGGTTTGGCTCAAGTGGCAGAGTGCCTGCCTTGAACTTAGTCCCTGAGTTCAAGTCCCAGTACTGGCACACACCTTATAATATACTCTGCTGGATCTATATATATTCAGTTACAGGAGGGAGATGAAAAATACAAGGATTAACTCTCCCTGGTAGAATTAAAATATGCTTCCTTAAACAATGGAATTTCAATCCTGGTCTGAAAGGATGAATAATAATTTTCAGGGGTATGCAGAGAAAGAAAACTCTAGACACTAAAAATGAATATGCTGTTAAACTGTTAAAAGTCAGCTCATTGGTGTATTCTTAAATAACACTCTGAAACAGAACTGAGTTTTCTTTTCTAAATTAAATGTCATCAGGATCACTGTGAACAAACTATAGAAGATTGGGTCTTAACCATCACAGATGCTTCTTAATAATGGTAAGAAGGACATAATAATGTAATGTTAAGAAGAGCAAGCCATAAAACTCCTCACAGCATAAACAAACCCTAATAGTAAACACCATAAACAAGAGCACAGCAGTAACTCTTGGAGTATATAATTAACATTATGAATAAAATTAAGTGGGACTGTGTGCTGAGGTAAGGTAAATACTCCCCCCTCCCAATTCAATCAGATCAAAGAATGACTGTAGTATAACTTATCTGGGTAAATAATCACTCATTATTTTCTTATGCCAGCAACCAACTAATCAACTCTCATTCTTACCAAGCCCCTAACTATGATTAAAAAGAAATTCCACATAGGAAAGACGCATTTGATAACTTTCCCAGCTGATTACACACATAGGCACAATCTTGTTACCTACCCCTTTTTCTGAGGCAGACTTCATCAATCTGGAAAATGAAGACAGACCACTGATTGGAGGGCAAACCTGAAAAGGATTAAACACTTAGCATGGCATTCTAAAATACTGTAATTACAGTGCAATTAACCATACTGCATATTAAACGTGCAACTCTGAAATGTGTTCAGACTCCCCAATTATAACTAGTTATTCTTCAAAGAATTTTGCCGCCCACATTGAATTTCTCTAGTGCTTCTTTGTTATAATTCAGGTGTGACAGTCACTAATATATCTAAAAGGACAGTTAATAAAAAGTAGACATTCTTTACTGTAAACCGAACACAGGCATGCCAGGTAATACCTAACCATTAGCACTAATCATCATGTTTTAGACAGGCAGATCTATTATGCAATTGGACTTTGCCCTCTTTAAAGCATATTTAATGGTCAGCTATGAAGAGGCAGTGAGATTGAGGCAGGCGTAAGGACAAGGTAGAAGACCAGGAATGTGTCTCTCAGTCTCTGTGAGACTCCGTTTCCTCAACTATCCACTAAAGCTTTTATCTATGCTAGATTTCCATAAAGATCAAAAACCTTAGCTAAGCCAGGCATCGGGGCTTAGTGTTGTAACCTTAGCTACTTAGGAGGCTAAGATTCAGAGGATAGCAATTTGAGACTAGCCCAGGTTGAAACATCTGCTAGATTTCCCCCTCCAAAATAACCACTGAAAAGCAGGGCTGGAGGCATGGCTCAAGTGGTAGGGCACCAGCTGAGTAAAGAAGCTGAGCAAGCCAACTGAGCAAGCATGAAGTCATAAATTCAAACCTTACTACGATTCAAAAAACAAAAGGAGGAGGAGGAAGAGGAGGAAGAAGAACAGAAAGCTCTATAACTGAGTTCTTGATATACTGTCAATTTGAATAGCATATACCCAGGTACTCATTTTTTTTAAAAAAATTCTACTTGTAGAAAGATGGTTTTAGCTATTTCTTTCATATTAGTTTTTTTTAAAAAGCCCCTTGATTGAGAAAGTGCTACCTTTTGTCGGACTGCTATTACTATCATAAACTGACAACTGGCCATTAAATGATATTAATATATGTAAACTTGTATGCATAAATGTTTGAGAATCGCTAGGCACTGGTGGCTTACGCCTGTAATCCTAGCTACTCAGGAGGCTGAGGTCTGAGGATCATGGTTTGATGCCAGTCTGGTTAGGAAAGTC
Organism: Dipodomys merriami; assembly: GCF_024711535.1. Lineage (NCBI taxonomy): Eukaryota > Metazoa > Chordata > Mammalia > Rodentia > Heteromyidae > Dipodomys > Dipodomys merriami. The sequence goes on from NW_027205048.1 coordinate 8,690,661, forward strand.
CATGAGACTTTTATCTCCAGATAACCACCAGAAAACTGGAAGTAGCACTGTGGCTCAAAGTGGTAGAATGCTAGCCTTGAGCAAAAAAGTTCAGGGACAGTGCCCAGACCTGAGGTCAAGCCCCACAACCGACAAAAAAAAAAAAAAAAAAAGTTTGAGAATCAAAAAATGTTAATTACAACATAAATCATTATGTTTACTGACTTAAATGTGTAACAGTTTAGATTTGTACATGGAAAAGGATCAGAAGACACCTAACAGTAGTTGAACATTAAAAGGTTCTTTATTCTGTAAACTATTGATGTAGTCAATAAAAATAGAAGAATAATTGGTAAAGTGGATGAGGAAGAGAAGAAAGAAAAAGAAAAACGCGAGCTCTTTGGGAGTCCTGAGTCATATTTTCAGAATGACGCCCTGAAAGCAATCACTTTGGGAATGGTTCCTCTGCCCTAAGCCAATAGATACACTTGGCATGCTCTTTCCATCCATGCAAGACATGAGTAGTTGCATTTAGCCTGGAACGTGGTTGACTTCTAAGAGTAATACACTGAGAGCTACTGAAATGTAGTATTTTTTCCTCTCTGGTTTGTTTATATAAAAGCTACCTTGGGAAGATCAATAAAGGAAATATATCACAAATACGCACAATACCCAAGAACTTTCCCTCAAGGATCTAAGATGGGACAGCAAAGACATTCTGTTTCAAGCAGATAACAACTGTCCTGACAAATGTATTGCCTTGAGGTTCACTGCATAGCCTCCTGGGACTCCCAGGCAATTGCATCAACAGATACCATTTAGTAATTTCAATGGCTTCTGATAGGAGTACCAAGAGGAAAAAAATGACAACTCCAACAAAAAAAATCCTTGGTGCGGGAGCTAAAACAGAATATGTCTGCCTAGATAAGTCTATTCAAGGCCTTGGCATCTCATTAAAAAATAATAATGATACAAGGAATGCTGAACTAGCATAGGAATCTAGTTTGGAGGAAGCTTCGATACATTTTTAAGCAAAATGGTCAAGGTCTGCTGGCATTGTTCATGTTATGTTAATATGCCATTATCACATATATTCAAGACAAACTCACTGTTATTATATTGCCTGAAACTTAATGTCTGGGTTACTGTTCCTTTTTCAATAGCTTTTCTACAAAAAGGGCAGGCCATACCACTTAAGCCTCTGAGAAACCCAACAGTCAACACCAACCAATTGGCCTACTTCTACAAAACACATTTCCTGCTACATTTGAAAATAGCACTCACTTACTAATGTGTGTTTTTCTCTCAGAGTTGAACTATAGGAAAAATATAATGGTATTTTATGCATTGGCTTCAGATTTAAATGAGCTTGAAATACTATTTAGCTTTTACATTGCTGTTAACCTTAAAAAAAAAAGTGGAAAAAGGGTCAGATAGGAACTAATAAGAAATTGCAGCTCTCCTTTTAGAAAAATCCCTTTCCCTTCCAATCCTTGCAGACTTATCAAATTATCTGCATAACATATCTCTTAGCCCAATTGTGTGCTCCCAACACACAACAACAAAAATAAATAATAATAATGACCTGGTTAACAATGAAACTCAAAAGAGTAGCGTTAAATATGGAGATAAATCTTAGATCTCTTTCTCTGTGAGGAGAACTGTATAATTCGTAGATAAAATAGAATGTTTACAGTAAACATGCTGTTTCTCCTTAGCTTTTCAGTATCATTGGTAAAAATAAAGTCCTATGTGCTGTGTCTGCTGCTCAGCTAGCCCAGAAATCTCCCAGGAATTTTCTTGCAATTAAGAAATTAGAAGCCAGGTGCTGGTGGCTCACAACTGCAATCCTAGCTACTCAGTAGGCTGAGAGGATCACAGTTCAAAGCCAACCTACGCAGGGAAGCCCATGAGACTCTTCAATTAACTACCAGAAAACTGGAAGTAGAACTGTGGTCCAAAGTGGTATAGCACTATACTTGAGCAAAAGAGCTCAGGGACAGCACCCAGGCCAACAACAACAAAAGAAATTAGACATCAACTCATATTTGGAGTTCATGGGGAGGAGCTCTCCCTGGAATTCTGGGTTGGATGCCTGGAAACGACAGTTTAGCACAGACTTTGGTTCAGAAAGTTCTAGATCAAACATCGTTGCTGACATTTTGTACCATTGCCTCCTTCAGATTCGGTCATCTTTGCTGTAAAATGGACATAAGAGCATTCCCCGCATATAGGTTTGTTGTGAGGTTGGCCCAAGCTGTTGTAATGTGCTATAATCTTTAACAAGGGGGATCGAGTGCTACCAGATTATCATATCTAAGTCACAGGTACCCACTGGAAAGATGCTGTGGGGATAAGCCATTAAGAATTCATTACCCATAAAGAAAGATGGTATTTGTGGACACCAGAAAAGGGAACTTGACACTAATATGGTACCAACCCTTTTACAATTCAGAGATTCTTATCCTTCCCAATTCACCTCTATTATTTTCTCTGAGTACCATATCCATCTGTCTCTTCTCCACTTCACCATGCTATGGCTAGGGGGTCTATGAACTACACATCCTATTAATTAATTGAGCTAATAAGAAACATTGGCAGGAGAGCAAAAGAAGAGGAGGCCCCCTCCAGGAGCCCTCCCTCACTCCCATCCCCCACCCTCACTCCCTATCTGCTTCACACAGCCGCCTTAGCCGCTAAGCGGAATCTGAGGGTCCCAGTTTCAACACCAGGGGCCCTACTTCATAGTCAGACCATCTAACACAGGTCCTTTTGCAGTCTGATGGTATCACCAGCTCCATGGGGTGCAAAGTTGTTTTGGCATATTAATATCTGATTCTCCTGAGGCCTCTGGGATGTGTGAAGCATTAGTTCATTTCCCCTGAATTAAATTTGGTCTGTTGAAATGTGTAGGTAGGTGTTGCTAGGTGTGCTCGCTTGCCATTAAGTGATACCACTTCCTATTGGTCTTGGGGAAAAAATGCTAGCGCCTTGGTGTTGCTTCAGGATCCTACATGATCTTGTCCCTGCTCACTTCCCAAGACCCAGCTGGGAACCCTCTTTCTTTGCCTCCAAGGATCCTTTCATGTCTTCAAATACTCCAACTTCCATCTTGCCACGAGACAATCTCACACGTGCTTTCCCCCTCCACGGCCTTCTCCCCCAGTCACCTTCAGGCTTCACCTGCACCCCACTTTATCAAAGTGACCTTTCTTGAGGTTTCCAAATCCAAGATTTAATTACTTTCCAAACATAGACTAAACTAATAACCACAACATACCTCTCAACAGAAAAGAAAAAGGTTAACACAAAAATGTCCCTTCAGAGTGAAGGACAGTTCTGTGATTTAGCTTCTCTCTGTTCAGCTCATTTCTCCCTTTTCCACAAGTCTCACTGAGTACTGCCCTCAGGAAGCCACAAAACAAGGAGATGGAGAGGTACATATTCTTATTCAACCTTCAGTGAACTAGGTAAGACAGATGTTCTAGGCTGGACTCACAAGGAGATGCTCCAACCACGATTTTATCATGGCTACCAGTAGATACCATGACACTGAAACCATCCATGAACTACATGTGAGAGGGTTAGAAGGAATCCAGAAAGGTGTTTTGTTTTGTTTTGTTTTTGGTCAGCCATGGGTCTTGAATTTGGGGACTGAACCTGTCCCTGAGCAATTTCTGCTTAAGACAAGAGCTCTACCACTTTCAGCCATAGCACCACTTCCAATTTTCTGGTGTCGAAGCAGAAGGTCTCATAGACTTTCCTACCCAGACTGGCTTTGAACCACTATCCTTAGATCTCAGCCTCCTGAGTAACTAGGATTATAGGCATGAGACACCAGTGCCTGGCCAGAAAGATTATTGAATGCAGCTTTTCATATGTGTTCTCAGAGACATAGGTCCTGCTTTGCCTGTGGGCAGAAATTCTGCCCTCTTACTGGAAAAGCTCTTTGACATCCACTTCTTTTCCAACCAGTTCTCCCCTAAATCCTCTCCTACTTCTGGCCAAAGCTGTACCTAGCTGTGGTGTTGAGAAGAAAACCAGCACTCTGGTTCAACCTTACTGACTGTTCTTTGGGCTGAATCAATTAGATTCATAATGAACCTCTGCAAACAGGTTTTTCAAAGCAGAAGCATGCAAACTCTTGCCTCTCTCCTTTGTTAAAAGGCTTCCTGATTAATTTTCTTACTCACTTTAATGCTTCTCTCGGTTCTGCTAATATCAGCACGGCTTATCACCCTGCTTAATCAAGCTAGCCTAATGGACAGCATCCACCCAACAACTCTTCATGTCTCCTTAAGGGAAATCGGAAATAATATAGGAAGAGGCTACACACAAGATAGCACATGTAACTGATACGAAACCTGTCAAAGAGGTTTGCTTTTGAGAACCATTGCTCTTGGATGGCAATGAGGTTTACACTGTAATTTCAGTTACTTGGTAAGCAAAGATTAGGACAATTGAGGTTCTAGGGCAGCTTGGATCAAAAAAAAAAAAATTAGCAAGACCTCATCCCAACAAATAAGCCAGATGTGGTAGGACAAGTTGTAATTTTTAGCCCCATTGGAGCCCATAGGCTGGGTAGAAGGCTCATAGACCAAGGCTGGCACTAGGCCAAAAACCTGTATCAAATGTTTAAAACAAAAGAGGGTTACAGTCGTGGCTCAACTGGTAGAGAGCGCCTGCCTAGCAAGAACAAGGTCCTGATTTCATGTACCAACTGTGCCAGAAACCAAATAAACAAAACCTTGCTTCTTGGGAAAGAGGTTTACAGTCTTCCCTCCCCAATCTTCCAATGATATCACCCACAATTGCTATAGTAGTTATCTATCGATCCATCTGCTCATTCACTTATTGGTTCATCCTCCACAGATTCAGCAAATATTTTTCAAAGCAGAACTAGAAGTGGGGAACATTTAGGAGGCAGTGGCAGCAATCCAGGGAGCAAACAATGACTGGAACCAAGAGCCTGGCCAGGAAGACGGAAGGATGTAAAATACACTGAGGAAATAGGAGTCATAGCATTTGCAATGTGTTTGGTGTGGAAGGGGAGTGAGGTGGACATACAAAGATGGGCCCCAGGTTCCTCATCTTTGCTGAGAGACAACACAAGATAGGGGGTAGGTTTGGGGGATAAAGGAAGTCAAGTTAGAAACACAAAGAGCCTGAAAGGCAGAGCTCTCAAGTTAGACACTCAAGTGTGCACCCTCCCCTCCTGGCCAGGAGGGGCTAGAACTGGCAAACTGTTTAGGAGTCATTGACTCTGAGTTGGCAAGGTGGCAGGTACCTGTAGTCCCAGCAGTGGGAAGGTTGAAGCAGGAGATATTCTGACTTCAAGAGTTCAGTGGGCCGGGAAGGTGGCTCAGTGGTAGAGCGCTTGCCTTGCATGCATGAGGCCCTGGTTTCGATTCCTCAGCACCACATAAGCAGAAGAAAAAAAAAGCCGGAAGTGGAGCTGTGGCTCAAGTGGTAGAGCGCTAACCTTGAGCTGAAGAGCTGAGGGACAGCGCCCAGGCCCAGAGTTCAGGCCCACAACCGGAACCCTCCCTCCACCCCCCAAAAAAGAGTTCAAAGCCAGCCTAGAAAGCACAACAAGACTTTATATCTCAAAAAGAGAAAAGAGAAGTCATCAACTTCTTGTTCTAATCTGGATTCGATTATCATTCTTTAATGACCTTAAGTAACTGCTTTCAATTCTACTTAGGTATAAGGAGGACACGGAGATTATGATTTTTAAAAGTGCTTATGAAATGTATATTAAAGTGCTAGCAAGTGTAAAGACCCAGGGGTAGAGGAGGGATGTCACATTATACAAAGTGCTAGTAGTTGCTGAAGCCGAGTGAGGGGTGCAGGGGAATTTAGTAAATGGTCGTCTCTACTTTTCTTAGATTTGAAACATTTGCAAGCCCCTCCCCTCCCCGCTTTTGGCAGTACTAGAGTTTGAACTCGGGGCTGCAGCACTTGCTAGGTTGGTGCTTTATTACTTCAGCTATGACTCTAGCCCTCGTTTCTGCTGATTACTTTTACGATACAGTTTTACTTCTTACCTGGGAGCTCACCTGAGCTACAATGCACCAGCTTTAGGCTTCCCATCATTACTGGGTTCCCAGGAGTACAGCATTCTGTCCACCTTTCCTGTGTAGAGATGGAGTCCATTGGCATGTCTGCTTGGGCTAACCTGGAAGATGATCCTCCTAATCTCAGTCTCCCATAGAGCTTGGAATGGCAAGCATACATAATTGAGGTCAGATATACATTGAAAAGGGAGGTCTTGTAAACTTGCTTGGACTGACCTTGAACCATGATCATCTGGTATTCAGCTTCCCAGGTAGCTGATATTACAAGTATAAGCCACTGGTGCCTGACTGAAAATACTTGCATTTTTTTTCTTATGTAGTACCACTCTTGGGGCTTGAACTCAGGGCCTAGGTGCTATCCTTGAACTTTTATGCTCAAGGGTAGTGCTCTATCAGTTGAGCCACAGCTCCACTTCTAACTTTTTGTTTGTTAATTGGAGATAAGCATCTCCTGGACTTTCCTGTTAGATCACAGCCTCCTGAGTAGCTAGGATTACAGGCTTCAGCCATTGACGATAATTGTAAAATTTTATTTAGAGGAAATAGTGAGGAATGGCTAATGCTCTGGGATGAGAAGAAAAGGAAAAAACGATGGGGGTTGGGGGGAGGACTGGAGGTTAACACCCTAAAAAAAAACCTTCAATATTTAGGGAAACCGCATAGGAACAGGAATCTGATTGAAAGAAAGAGTAGCTTTAGTCATTCCATCAATATAAGCTGGTATAGGTCACATCTCTAAAACAGGATGATAATTAGGATACCCTTTGGGATTCATTCAAACAAGTTAATATGAGTGAAGGCCCTAAGTTAACTGTCAAGCGTTGTATTACTTTTAAGCGGGTCATGATTACTATTAAATGTAAAAAGCCCGATCAGTACTTCTTTCTGCTTGTTTTGACTCCATAACCAAGGAACATTATAATCCTCACTAGTATGGAGGAAAAGAGAGAGAGAGCTGAGCAAAATAGCTAGCGAATATAATCAGAAGATAATATGTGTCATATTTTTTTCTGTTGAGCATGGACCAAAATAATGATTTATTCTGCAAAGCAAATGAATCAGCAACCATTTTTTATTAATGGTAAACAGGAAAAATACTTAAAGCCTCGTAACATGTAGCCCACAGATTGTACCTATTACAAAGGCAAATGTAATAATAAAGGCCGTAGAGTTCTGTAAAAATTAAATAATGAAAATGGTATTCAGAAACCCATTAGCAAGGAACTATGGTGCTAGAAAAAGTAGCACTTTCAATGTAAGCAAAGACCTTTGCTTTTAAAATCCCTAATGAAGATGAATCCAAAAAATATATAAAAAACAGTACTAAAAGCTACAGGAAAGTCTTAAAAAAATCAAACTGCCAAAAAAAAAAAAAAAAAAAAAAAGAATCCAGGCTGCTGCCTTGATGCATAATGGACCTTGAAGTCAATACTGGACTTGTTTATTAAAGAGCTACAAACCATCGCTAAGTAAGGGTAGAGGTACATTCTGTTCTCCTCTTCTGGTGGGTTCCCCTACTCCCATGCACATCAGAGTCTATTACTTGAACTAAAAAATTTCAAAACTCCGGATTCTAGTTTACAATCACAGCCGGCGGGGATTTTCTTTTGAGCTCTCTCCATTGGCCGTCCCTGGGTGCCCTTTTTCCTCCTCTGTCTGCCATTTTCTTCCTCTCTCATCTTTCCTAGGCCCAGCCAAGTGACTGTCAATAATTTAATTCATTTCAGTCATTCAATGCCTGATCACGACTTTTGGTCATTGTGGTCCCTGTCTCAAGAGCCATGAGCATTTTCCAGAGCTATTTCTAATACTAAAATGAAGTCTCTATATTTTGGAAAGTGGGTAAAGCAGAGTCTCTTTGGGGACAGGTGGGGGCCTCTCAGGTTCTGGCAAATGGCGTCCCCCTGGTGTAGCAATGTGAGTAGAAGCAAGATACTGGTTTCAAAGTAAAGCCTCCTCTTAGCTTTGTCATTCCAGATTTACTGGAATTAAGTACCAGCTTCAGTCTCAACCTTCTGGTACTGCAGATTGAGCCAGGCTCCCAGCTCTTTTGTTTATACTTTTGAAATAGAGTCTTTTAAACTTTAACTGTGCTGTCCTCTAACTTGAGATCTTCCTGCCTCTGCCCACCCCGAGTAGCTAACATTACCAGTATGTGCCACCATACTTGTCTCTTTCTCTTTTTGTCTAAGAGGAGGTGGAAGTGGGAATGAAGTAGAAGAGTAGTCCTGGGGAGACATTAGACCTGGAGAGGAGAGCAGGCCTTGGTCTTCACTAGCTCCCAAGCCCCTGTGGCAGCTTGATCCAAAATAGGGTTGGAGGTTTTTTTCCTCTCTCTCCCAAAGAGGTTTGAAGAAGTCAAATCTATAATATAATTTCTTCATTTTATTTTTAGAACACTTTTCTTGTATTTTTCCTACCTTCTATAACAATAAAACAGCGATTATCTTACATGAATAAAAAGTGCCACTTGATAAAATGGCATTTTACAAAGTTTAAGCAAGATGAATGTTTAGATTAAACACTCATTTTTTGAAAGAATAATCTGCTGTGTTCTCTCTCATGCATGATTGCGCTGTTTCCCATGCCTGATAGATTGCATTGATGAACCACTTTATCAGATTTGAATGCATACACTTAGTATCTTCCATGTAACTGTATTGTCAAAGAAAATCTGCTTGTGACCCTGTAAGTAGTAATTTGGTAGTGAAAAGAATGTTTGGAAGGATGCAAGATTTGCTTTCTGTGTTGTTGTTATTGTTGTTGTTTCTTGGTGCTGTACTGGTACTTGAACTCAGAACTCAGGCTTCAACTCAGCTCTTACACTCACAAACTTTTCTGTAAAGGTTAGCTTTGAACCCTCAAATCTTGGCTTCCAGAGTAGCTAGGATTACAGACATGAGCTACTGGCACGTGAGCTACCGAGATGATTTACCTTTAAAATTCGGATCTATCTTTAAAACTCATGATCTTTATTTGTTAATGAGCATACATAACAATTTAAATCATGAGGCTCTTAGTTCTGGATCATTAACTGTGTTAAGATGTAGGGACTTCAAGTAAGATAACATAGGCAGCTATTTTGCTTATCATATTACTTATCATAATGGTATTTTGGGCGGCCATAAAGCCAATGAAGTTGTCTTGAGACCTAGAATTCTGTTGCAAATCTTACTAGTATGTATGTCACTGCAAGTCTAGTGGAGCTAACAGGAATCATCTGAGAGCATATTAATTCAAATTCTTGTGGTTTTTCATAGAAACTCTTTCTAAATACTATCTTTCGATGAAAGACTTTATTCTTGATAAGATGTGGGTGTCAGATCAGTATTTCTTACTTTAAGCCAATTACGACTACAAAAAAAGTCAATGTAGAAAACTTCAGTTCAGGGCTGGGAAGGTGGCTCAGTGGTAGAGTGCTAGCCTTGCATGCATGAGGCCCTGGGTTCGATTCCTCAGCACCACATAAGCAAAAAGAAAAAAGCTGGAAGTGGCGCTGTGGCTCAAGTGGTAGAGCACTAGCCTTGACCTGAAGACCTGAGGGACAGCACCCAGGCCCAGAGTTCAGGCCCCATGACCGGACCCCCCCCCCCAAAAAAAAAAAGAAAAAGAAAACTTCAGTTCAAATACCTGGATGAGTTTTACATAACAATAGGACCACAGGACCCCAATTAATGAATTGTTTATTGTTCAGCCAATTATCTGCTACTTGTGTATTTGAAAAATATCTATTAAGCATTAGGCCCTATACTAAGCCAACTGTACATACCATTAATAGTTAATATATATTGACCACTTACACTGTGTCAGGCATTTGTCCACAGGCTTTATGTGTAACATGTTTAGTCCTCAATCTAGAAGGTCTTGCTTGACCCTAAATCTTGCCAGGACAGCAGCAAGAATAAAGTGGAGAGCTCTAGCCCTGCCCTCTCTAGCCAACCCCTCTCTTCTGATCTGCAATGTCATCTTGTAACACACAAGAAGCTTTGTACCAGCAGATGTGGGCAGCCTGGTCCAAACATACAAGCTCTGTCCAACCTTTCACTCTGCAGACAGCAGACACTTGGTTTCCATAGCATCTGGGCATGCTCACTAGTGTTACAGACAGGATGTTCCTGGACAAAAGCCAACCTGGCTCTGCAGCATGTAGATCTATTGAGCAAGGAACCCTGGACATTTACTTATAAGAAGTAAGGCCTCTAAGCAGTGTAGACATATTCCTTTGGCCCTAGCAACTGATTGCTGAATGGGACACAGAGCACAGAGCTGTATATTCTTTCTACAGCACAAGGCCCAGGGCAGTCGCCCAAGTTACCAGGATCTCAAGACTGATAAATGATTAGTACAATTAGAAGATGCAAAACATAAAATAAGGGGTAAATAACCTATCTCAGGTCGCACAGCTTGTAAGTGGCAGAGCTAAGATGTGAATGCGGGTAGGCTCTGAAGTTAGACTGCATGGGTTCAAATACTAACTCTGAATATTAGACGATGCCATCTTTCTATGGATCAAGGAACAAATCAGTTCTCTGTTAGGGTAGAGCTTATTGTATAATTGGCAAGTGAGAAAATAACTATGAAATAATGATATAATCATAGCTAAAAATAAATATTTAATATATTCATAATCTATAAATCACATATTTATAAATAAAAATGCTATGATAGGAGGATAATAAGAGAGAATGTGTCCAGTGTGCTGAGGGCCAAGAAGCCCATGGGGGACAGGGCTATCGCAGAGAACTTTCTGAAGTGGTTGCGCTAAGGTAAGAGTTAAGCAATGAGAAATGGTTAGTAACCATACACAGACAAGAGGAAGCAGAGTCCAGACAACTGGTCCAGCTTATATAAAGCCCTGAGACACCAGCCTGAGTTACCAAAGCTCCCACTACCCATTTCATTCATTCCCTCATTCAGCCAGCCATTCATCTAGTAATTCACTCAGGAGTAGTTCTAAAAACCTATTAGGCATAAGTTCTGTAGCAAAGATGGGAGTAGATCAGGAAAAATCTTTCTCTAGTAAGGGAGACTAGATGCCCATCTAACAATCAACGGTGCAAATATTTATTAGCTGCTTACTGGCAGCAGGCGTTGTACTAAATTCATTACATGCATCATTTCATTGAACTCTCACAACAGCTAGCAGAGGTACACTGTTATTTCTTCATGTTATATATAGATGAGAAGTTAAGCAGCTAGATGACCTGCAGTAAATGGGTGTGTCACTAAACAATCAGGCATTATCAGTGTGTCACACAGACCAGAGAGGACAAGAGTACTTGCAGAGGAGAAGGATAAAAATTGCTTCCCTGTTGGATTCCATTCATGATCCCTAATACTAAGAAAAGGGTTTGCTAACCTCTCAACAGTCTGTCCTGCAGCCTCAGGACCCTGACATGAACCATGAAGGTCATAGCTAGAAGACGATTCAGTCATTGTTCCAGGTCCCTGCCTGTGTCCAGGAGTATGGAAACACCCACTCTGCTCCTGCCAGTTCAAAGGGTGTCTTTGCCCTTCATCATGGCCCTTGAGAAAAGCATCATCACTACTATCTTCTAGGCATTGTTCTTCCCCTGATTTTCCAACTACTCACAGCCAGAAAGCCCCTCAGACACTATAGAAGAGATCAGAATTTGGGGGATGGGTGAGGGAGGGCAGAGGAAGACCCTGGTAGGGTGGAAGATGAGAACAAAACCATAGTTCAAAAAAAAAATCCCAGCATTTGGGAAATATTGGTTTGAAGCACATGGTTTTCCCCCTTTTAGCTCAATTTAGCTAATTCTCTTTTTTTTCTAATGGTGAGTCCATATATTTTCATTAGAAAGCTAATGGTCTCAAACCACTGTCAGCAAATACCAAATGACCCTAATGTGTACTCCCTAATAGTCTTTGTGCTGACAGTGTCATAAATTAATAAAGCGCATGCCAAAGCATATAATCAAACTCTGGGATGAGGTGCACTTTAAAAAATACTTTTATCTCATTTTTAATAACAAATTCATAGGTAGAAACACCTTTAAGCCTTTTCATTCCTTAGTTACTCAAAGCTCAGAACTTAGAAAAGTACTTCAGCAAACATATCCAGCAGAGATCCTTAGAGTTTTCTGAGTCCTCTGAAAATTAGCTGTGAATTTGAACACAGTGGCCTCTTCCCTGGGAGAGGATCCATAATTTTCAGGATTCTCAGAACCCACAATTCCAGCAAGTAAAGCATGATCGACTTTTAGTGGTACCACCACAAATCTTAGTTCCTCTCTTGCACAATGTTGATATGTATAAATTCAATTCTATCCTTTGGGGGAACTTCAGGGCTTCAACTCCAGCAGTTTGTGTCATTTCTGATGGGCTAATTAGAAGACGAGGAAAGTGAGGGTAGAAAGAAGAAATGTAGTTTTTGGCAGGGCAGGAGTAAAAGTTTTTATGACACCTAGGGAGAGACATAAGAAGTACAGGGAAGATAAACCTGCTTTTGTACTGCCCTCCCGTGTCTGCAGGGGAGACAGGCAGATGATACCAGCTACGTGTGACCTGGAGCCACTCTGGGTAAAATGAAGGCTGTGGACCAAAGGAATGAAGAAATACAGCCCGGGGGCTCATTCCTCAGCACTCTAGGGAATGGGGGATTGAAAAACATTAATATCTTAGAAGAAAAAAAGACTCTCTTACACTTTGTAAGTCAAAACAATATTGACCCAATGAATTTTACACATTTCAATCAGTTAAAAATGGAGCAGTAATATGATTTTCACTTACCTTTTCCCTTCTAGTAGAAATGTCCTCATGCTGAAGCTGGAGTTTTAGGTTCTAGGAGTGAACTTCTGGCTTTCCACATGTCAGGTCCAGCTAGTCACCCCTCTATACAGTAAACGCAACAAGATTTGTGATGTGTCACAGTGTGCCACAGGAAGACAGTACTTCTGTTTATCTTCAGACATTTTCCATGGACAGACATGAGCTTTAGGTTTAAACAGACAAAGAATTGGGGGAGAGGGGTCTGCAGGTTATTAAACTGTCTTCATCAAAGCATGGCCTGGTTCAGGTATGTGGTGGGATACTTCAAAAGTTTTTTGGTCTTTTTTTTATTGGTTCATATTAGTTATACGGGAGATGATTGTGTTGTTCTATCTCCACATTTGTTTACACTGCATTCCAATCTGTTCCAACCCTTCTATTATACTCCTGGCCCTCAACTATACTCCTTGCTCCCCCCTTCCCTCCTTCCTTGAGGGGCAGTTTTCTTCAACTCTCTTTGTAATCATGTCATCTACAAGTAATATCCTTCCTGGATTCAAAAGTGGTCGCAAAGTGTCTACAGAAAGAACTGCTTAGAACAAAGACACAAAATGGAGACAATGTGGAATGCCTAGCTTTTCTTCTGTCTGTAGTTAATTCAGAGGCCTAGGGAAGGAGTCGGTGCTGTTCAGCAGAAGTAGCTTTTAAGCATCTGTTGCAAAATTATATCTGAAGAGATCCAGCACACTATTTAGGACTCTGCCTCTCTGTATCCTGAGAATCCCCTAGCTTTCCAATTGGACAAAACAATGCTGTTCATTCCTATTCCCTGCTCCATCTCTGGGTCTTCTGGTGATTCTAGTATACATCACAAAGCAACTGTGCATGATAAAGCCTTTGAGTCAACCTTGCAGAGAAAGCACAAGACCCCTCCCTTTTCTTCCCTACCTTATATTCTTATTCAGTAAGTACTAGATATCTTCCTTCCTTGTGTCAGGCATTTTGCTAGGCATTGAGGGACCAAGTCAAACATAGTCCAGGACTTCAAGAAATTTCCAGTCTAATGGGGCATGAAAACTAGTTATTAAGAGGAAATTATCACACTATGTGATAATGGAGCAAGTTTAGGGGACAGAGTAGATTAAAATGAGCATAAACTTGTCTTGGTTAGGAGTGATCAGAAAGATATCAAAGGTAGTAATGGATGGTCCAATGGAGACTTGAAAGCAGAATGGAAGTCAGCTAGGAAAAGTATGGATTAGAGGAAGAATTGAAAGCACAAAGATTAATAACTTTATTAAATATCATAGCATTACCATATATATAGGAGATGAGGCATAGAGAAAGGCAGAAGGGGTCCAGAAAATAAATTATGTTAAAGAACTTGGACTTTTTCCTGAGGGCAATGAAAGATATTGAAGGAACTTGGGTAGGAGATTCACAAGACTATTAAGAGTCTAGAAAGCCAATTTGGGGTGCTACATGGAAGTGGGTTGAGAGGTCCTAGACTGAAGTAGAGAACCAGTTACAAATAGCAGCAATGGCTGACTAGGTGGTGAAAATGACAGTCAGGTTTAGGCTGAGTAGGGACTGTTTGGGTCAGTTCACTGGCAGGCTGTTAGCACTGGGCTACTTGTGTCTACATGACATGAATTTTACACATCTCAAACAGTTAAAAATGGGGCAGTGCTATGATTTTCACTCACCTTTTCCCTTCTAGTAGAAATGTCCTAATGCTGAAACTGGAGTTTTAGGTTGCAGGAGTGAATGGGAGCCATCGGACTGGCTCCCCTGTGACTCTGAACTTTAGACTTTTCAGCTAGAGCCAAATCCTGTCCAACAACAAGCTTGCACCTTTTATTTCCTTCATCAGTGGCTACATGGGAGCCAACTTCAAGCAAGCTCCTTGAAGCTGAGGAAATCCTGTGGAAGACCAGGGAAAGAACTATTCAAAGCCTGAGGGCCAGAGTCATTCCAGATTGGCTGGAGGATCGTCAGGAGATGAAAGCCCTGGATCATTTCAGTATCATCTCAATAGGAAATGAAAAACAGACACTCAACACAATTCCTAGAAGCAATTCAGCCTGAAGCTCAAAGATCCATCCCTAACTTACAGTCAAAGAAAGTTCATTCAAGCACAGGGCGCCCACTTCTAAAAAAGGGTACATGGCATCATTTGAGCTATTGGTGTGCCAGCAACTAGCTGCTTCACCAGGCACATTGTTGGACACTAGATAAAATTTGAGCTGCCTAATCTAGCTGGAGACCTCAGCAGCAGGCTACACTAGAAATGATACAGCAGACTACCTCAGAAGCCCTACCCTGAAGGCCTAAAAACCCTTTTAGATCTATAGATACCTGTTACTGACAACTTCATGAATCGGAGCCTCTTACCAAAGTTCTTACCTTCCTCATGCAGGAAAGCACCAACATAATTTGAGAAACAGTCATTGGCCAGCTATTGGGTCAGGTAGAAACCTAATGCCTTATATAGGAGCAACAAGAAACATTACAACTAAATGTTGGGCCCACTCAGATGCCACCAGCTATTAGAAAGGAGAAAGTAGCCATTCAACTTGGGTCTCATTGATGTAAACTCCTTCTTTATGGTAGGAGTCATACTTTTGGGGCAGTATTTAGTTTCATAGCATGGGTCTCTAAGTTCAGAAAGTTCCCAGAAGCTGCTCAGACTTGGTTTATTAGTGACTTGACCAAAATAAAATTGATGACATCCACTGGGCAGCAGGAACCCCTCCAGTCCCAATGGATGGGAAATAGTGAAGGCCAGTCCATACAATGGGCCACATTGTATGGAAAGCCATCCCCCTTGCTCTCCTGAGACATTAAGTCCAAGTGTGTCACAGTTTCATTGACTCTTAGACTGTAGCTGATGGCTTAAATGCCTAGTTGGACATTTGACTGAGTGCTAGATGAAAGACATCCTCTGTCATGAGTACCAAGTCACTGCTATAGTCCAATGGGACATTGATATAACCCATGGGGTGCTCATGGGAAGAATCCCTGCCCAGACAGGAAGAGATGGAACAAGATAGCCAATCAAACCAGCATAGCTCAGGTCTCAGCATCATTATCCATATTTTTCATTAGACAAAGCACAGTCATCGTATTGATAACCTGATGGTCTCAAAAGTGCAGGCTTGCATCTAAGAAGCCAAATGGACAACACAGATGCTGGTTCCTGTCCCTTCGCTCATCTTCCTAAAGATGAATTCTTTCCTGGTCTGGGCACACAACCTTGTGGCCGCAACTGATATTTAGTGGCCTTTGACATTGACTATAGCTTTTAAAATGTCATATCTAGCTGAGTGGCTCATGCTGTGATCCTAGCTACTCAGGAGACTGAGATCTGAAGATTGCAGTTCAAAGCCAGCCCAGAGGGGGATTGGGAAGGTGGCTCAGTGGTAGAGCTCTTGCCTTGCATGCATGAGGCCCTGGGTTCGATTCCTCAGTACCACATAAATGGAAAAGGCCAGAAGTGACGCTGTGGCTCAAGTGGTAGAGCGCTAGCCTTGAGCTCAAGAGCTGAAGGTCAGAGCCCAGGTCCAGAGTTCAGGCCCCACGACTGGCAAAAAAAAAAAAAAAAAAGCCAGCCCAGGGAAGGAAAGTCTATGAGACTCTTATCTCCAATGAATCACGGAAAATCAGAAGTGGTGCTGTGGCTCAAAGTGGTAGAGCACTAGCCTTGATCTGAAGAGATCAGGGACAGAGCCTAGTTCAAGCTCCATGACCAACAACAACAACAAAAAAGCCATATCCATGAGAAGAGTAAATGCTGGACACGTGATAATAACACTTGGTTTGGGGAACCCCAGTGCTTACTTTCCTGTGAAAATTAAACTTCCTTGTTGTGATCCATTGTGTCTACCTTTGGCCTACACTTTTGATAGGAGTACTTAAGGCAGAAGGAAAATTATCCTAGACAGAAGCACTAAAGAATAAACCCAATGCAGGAAAATACAAATGAATATTTCTTTCATAGGTCCAAGTCTATTCAGTGTCTATTTCTCTGTGAGTGACTTTTGGAAGATTGTGTCTTTCAAAGGATATGTCCATTTATCAACATTATCACATTTGTAGACATATAGTTAATAATATTCCATAATGATCCTTTTAATGTCCATGAAATCACTCATGATGGGTCCTCATTTCTTTCTAATATTGGCCATTTGTATAGGGTTTTTTTTTCTTATTTAATGTAGCTAGAGAATTATCAGCTTTGAAAAAACTTTTTTAGAAAAGCTTTTTGTTAGCTAGGTGCTGGTAGCACATGCCTATAATCCTAGCTATTTAGGAGGTTGAGATCTGAGGATCATGGTTCAAAGCCAGCGTAGGCAGGGAAAGCTGTGAAACTCTTATGTTCAATTAAACACCAAAAAGCCAGAAGTGGTATAAAAAAAAAAAAGCTCAAGTGATAGAGTACTAGCTTTGAGCACAAAATCTCAGAGACAGTGCCCAGGCCCTAAGTTTAAGCTTCTGGACTGGCACAAAAGAGAAGCCTATGCCTAATTTCAGATAACCTTCCTTCCAGGACTTAGTATGTTCACTAACTATAGCCCTTCCAATACCTACTTCCACAAGCAAATATCAAGTTGTGTGTGTGTGTGTGTGTGTGTGTGTGTGTGTGTGTGTGTGTGTGTGTGTATTCAATGTATTTGATGATACTGAATTTTTAAACTCAGGACCAAATTCTTATTAGTGCTTTATTACTTGAACCATGCTTCCAGCTAGTCTTGCTTTGGGGTGATTTACAAATAGTATTTGGTGCTTTTACCCATCTGGCTCTACCTCTTAAGTAGTGGGGATTACAAACATGAACCACCACATTTGTCCCAAACGTCAGGTCCTTTTCAAGGTAAAGTGCTACAGGCATTGTAACATTTATGTATTTTGAACAATTTAATGTATAAAACTGTGCTATTGTTTTTCTAAGCCACTGACAATGTTCCCCCTAACACTGTTTACCTCATGAGTCCCATGGGATTTTTGGAGGTGGAGGTGGTGATGGTGGTTAGTTGTTATCTGCTGGCACTGGGGCTTGAACTCAGGAATTGGGCACAGTAACAATGCTTGAAAAGCAACACTTTGGTATCTCATGTAATTCAGCATTTCTTCTCTGTCACACCCAGCTGAAAGAAGCCTGGCATAGTGGCTCCCACCTGTCATTCCAGACACTCAGTAGATGGAGTTCCAGTGGATCAAAACTTGTGGCCAGCCAGAGCAAAGTCAGAAGACCTCATCTCAAGTAATCAAAGTTGGGTGTGTACAGTGGTACACACCTATCATCACAGCCACACCAGAAGCATAAATAGGAGGATTGTGGTCCAGGCAATTTTGGAGCTAAGTACATAGATACTTACATATTAGTCTAAATTTGCTTACTTGAGGTCCAAATACAAAATACCAGGGAAATACATTTCCAGAAAGGATTTATAGTGCATTTTAATGCTTTCAAATATAATTAACATTTGTTTTTGTTTGAAAATTATAGGTTAAAGTACTTTAAAAGAATGAAACATTATCCCAATCATAGTAAGATGGCAAATTTAGGAATGTTCCATTATAGGATATTGCCTAAATTTTAATATGGAAAGAGGTGATTCACATAAAAGCTACTTTTCCAATTATGTCTTCTAACCTCCTTATTTCCCCCAAGGACATTTTCAGTAGGCTATAGGGTGAGCAAAAAAAAAAAATCCCACAAAATATCAATGCATCCATTAGAAAAGAAATTGAAATTATAGCCTGAAGGGAAGAAGAAGCTGAGTCATTCTGGGGTGAACTACAAGCTTGCACAGATGCCCTTTCCTCCCCCCTAATTTGTCAATTTCACAGCCATCCATTACAAAGTTAGAATGTCTGAACTCAGCAAGTCCTCAGTACAGGTGTGCAGACGGCAGCACCTGTAATGTGCAGGCTGTTTACTTTGCATGCCATGATTGCTGTGTCTCTAGCCAGAGTCTTTGATCACGTTGACTCGGGTCCTGATTTGCTTTAAGTCAACCACTAAAGCATGCATGCCTAAGGCCTCCTTTTAGACATACTTCCTAGACCACACACACACAAACACACACACACACCAAGTACAAGTTCTAAATTGAGGTATTCCTTCAGAGATGTACAAAATGCCCATGAACATATTAAAAGGTGATCAACATTAACTAATTAATAATTAGGAAAATGCAAATCAGAACTGCAGTAAGACACTGAACTTACACTCAAGTTTGGCAATGGCTGCTCAGAAAATAACAAATATTGGCACTGATATGGAGAAACTGGAATCCTTGTACACTGCTGGTGGGAATGTAAAAACCAATGTGAATGAGAGGTAGAACAGCTTGGTTTAGAGTTCTTACAGTTTCTGCAACCAGCTCACCATGCATTTGCTTCTGTTCTCCCTGTCACTGGGAGAAAAGAGCTCCTTGACTCACTTTACCTGAAGGACTTGGTCATCAGGACCAAAGTCAAGAACTGTCCTTCCCAGGAAGCCTTTTTCCCCCACCTCCTGCCAGAAGAAGCCTAGAGTTCTTCCCACGTGACAAGGAAGTGACCTCATATCTGGTCTGTGAAGGCAGAAGCTATGTCTGCTTTTCTTTTACCTTTTCTTTTGTGATGCTGGACATTGAACACGTGCTGGGCCTGAGCTCCACCACCAAGACAATTCCACCTCCAGCAAGACTATGTCTTATTAATTCCTATCATCCCCTGGGGATCACTGCTTCCCACACAGTAGTATCTCATTCAATTCTAAGAATAACCCTATGAGGTTGGGGTTCTCAATTCCTTTGCACAGTTGAAGAAAATGTCAGAGCAGGTGTCTTCTCTAAGCTAATACCCTGATGTGGCACTAAAGCCTGTACACATAACCATGACCAGGCACAGCACTCCCTACATTCACAGTTGTACTTTCTACACTCGTGTCAGTAACATACATAAGACTGACCTTTAGGGAACATTTGCTGTTCTGATTTGAAACCATTAGTTTAAGTGACCCTGAGAAAGGAAGTGAGCATAATGTTGGCTGGTGGCTTGGCCCTTGGTCCTCGTTTGGGTAACCAGAGCAGCCTACCGGAAACCATCCTGCCATTGCATGTGAAGGGCTATGATCCTCTGGCTCCCGCCCTCCCATATCCTGCATCTAGAATTTTAAACAAATGAGAGCGTTGGATTAACCTGCAGGAATAACGTGTCTCTTTACCTTTAAAACAAACCAACCTGCACAAATGTAGGCCCAGTATTTAAAAACTGTAAAACTTTATTCCCTCTTGAAGCAAGTTAAGCCAAAGCAGACAAAGGGGAGAGGAGGGCATTCTCTAGGCCCATCTGGCTGCACCCAGTGTAGAAGGATCTGCCAATCACAAGGCAGCCGTGCCCAGCTGGTCCAGGGCATTGAGAGAAAGGCTCATGCAGACAGCTTATATGCCAGACTAAATCGACATGGGCAATTACCATTTTCTGAAGAAGGATGGATTTATTCAGGGTGTCATTCTGATGATGTCTTTAGAGAACAGAATTTTATTTAAAAAAAAAAAAAACAGGAGGGGTAGATAAAGGGGACTAAGACTAAAGGCTTTAAAAGAAATGGTTGGGCTCAGATGTAAGACTTTTTTTTTAATATCCGAGATACGCAATGCCCGGCTGCGGAATTGTTTCATCTGGGTTCCTTAACAGAGACTCATGAAGAATTTGGCTGAGCTAAAATTTAACAACACTTGAAGCTCAAGAACAAATGCAACAAAGCCGGGCACCAAAGGCCCATGCCTATAATCCTAGCTACTCAGGAGGCTGAGATCTGAGGATCACAGTTTGAAGCCAGCCCAGGCAGAAAAGTCCCTGTGAGACTCTTATCTCTAATTAACCACCCAAAAAAACAGAAGAGGGGCTATGACTCAGTTGGTAGAGCTCCAGCCTTGAGTACAAAGATGTTCAGGGACAGCACCTAGATCCTGAGTTTAAGCCCCACAACCAACAGAAATAAAATAAATAAATACATAAATGCAACAAGAAGGCTGGAGGCATGGTTCAAGTGGTAGAGCACCCACCTAGCAAGTGTCAGGTCCTGAGTTCAATAAGTGCAACAATAACAGCAAATATGTACAAAATGTTTATTATGTTTCAGATTGTGTGGAATGCATTAAATGAGATAATACAAAGAAAATTAGCACAGTGCTGATTACTGAGTCCCCTTCAATAACATCCGTAGTAATCACTATGTCTATTATTATTATTAGCATTAGAATTGTTGGTTCCCTTAGTCCTCACAGAAACATGACGAGGATGTACCATTTCACCTCCATGTTTCATGTGAGAAATAAGCATTGCCAGACTGAGTCGCGTGTTCCCAGGGACACAACTGGAAACCTTAGAGGACTGGGGCCCAAGGCAGATATAGTTCAGTGGGCAACAGCTCCCCCCTTAAAATAATCTGGGGACCACCAGATGGTCCTGGCCCAGCACATCCTAGTCACTATTGTTACTGACCACTATGCAAAGCGTTATCAATATCTCTTTTGAATAGGAAGAAACTGAGACTCGGAAAGGCAAGGACTGAACTCTCAGCTAAAAGTGGCTGAGGACGGATTGAAATGCACGCCTACCCCTAAAGGCTGTGCATACTTCCATGACCCCAGGCTATCTTTGGTCATGTATCTCTATGAAACCACAGAGGACAACTGATGGGGCCAAACATGCCAGGCCTTCACCACATGTTGCTTCCTGGCACCATGGTCCAAGGAAGGAAGGTCTATAGAAAAACCAAACAGTCAGGGATATATCTATATCTATATATCCCAACTCAAAGGCCAGCAGTTCCTGTCAACAGTACTGTGTGTTCAAGTAACAAAACTGCAAAATTGAAAGGTTTAGAGGCTAAGTGGAGCTTTCCTGGGAAAAAATTATTTTTGAAGGAAACTATCCAAAGAGCTGTGTGTGTGTGAGAGGGGGGGGCTGGGGGGGAGCATGTGCTGGTGCTGAGGCTTGAACTGAGCTTGGGCATTGTTCTTTAACTTTTATGTTCAAAGCTAGCACTCCACCACTTGAACCACAACCCCACTTCTAGCTTTTTGGTGGTTAATTGGAGATAAAGAACCTCACAGATGTTTTCAAATCAAGATCCTAGGCTGTCTGTCTCTTGAGGAACTAGGATTACAGGTTGAGCCACCAGTGCCTGGCTCAAAGAGATTATTTTTGAAAATCAAATTGTGTATGTATGTGCTTGTGTGGGTGCACAAGTGGGTATGGGGGGGGCGGGGCTGGGAACTGAACCAGGGCCTCATGCATGCTAGGCATTTGATACGCCTCCCAATCCCAAATCGGATGTATTTTACCTGAATTTAGAATTAGGATACCTGAGCTTCCTTGATCCAAGAGTTGCCCAGATAATAAAGAAATCAGACAGCCTTTCTCCCAGGCCCAGCTCTGTGGCTCTGCCACTACTGTGGCATGCCACACCACTAGGCTGGATTAAAGATGCTGCCCCTGGGAGACCTAAGAAATAGGTCAGCTGTGGCAGATTCCAGGCCACAGAGGGCCAGCTAGAAGAGCTGCGGCCCCAGCCCTTATCAAAAAAAAAAAAAAAGTTGAACTCCAGTCTAATCTTTCATTTTTCCTAGGGTTTCAATTTCTCTAGGTTTCTCCTCCTCAGAAGAAATGCTTCAAACCATTTCACAGGTTTGGCGTTTCGCAGGGTGGCCTTGTACTTTCCTGTCTCTCCTTTCTACAACAGAGTTGATCCTTTAAAACACTCTGTGGACATCCCATTCTCACTTAACATACTCGTGGAAGCTTCCCAAATATCAGCAAGATCTCATCATTACTTTCTCTGGTGTGAACTCAGAAAGAAGTGTAAATCTATATTATCATAAAGAGAGTTGTGATTTTTAATTACCGGTGGGGGGGGCGGTAAGGGGGACACCCACGTTATTCATTCTGATAAGGATTACTCAAAAGGTAATGAAGATAAAAGCCGTCAAAATTAATTAAGCACATATTCATTCCATCCAAGGTAGCTTCAGTTTCTTTATTGCACAAATACAATTAACACTTAATCTGAATCTCGGTAAGTTACATAATCATGTGCCTGGAAATAAAGGGAGGAGGCAACCTTGGCCTTCTCAGTTTTACATGGGAAAACATTAATGACGCTGACATAGGAGACAATTAGACAGTGTCAGCCAATTGTTTCTAGCTAGCTCTCTCTCACATCTGTGGTGTCTACAAGCAAGAAGGCTCATTGTTACCACAGGCCTCCTTCGGGCCTTGGCTTTTTGTGTAAACCGTCAATCTCTCAAAGCCGTGAGGAAATTAGAACAGACCAGCTCTGCTGTCCCTACACTAAAGCTTAGCAGGGTGCATCCACTATGCTACTAATTAGGCAGGGACCAACAAAATAACCTGTCAATGTCCGCTAGCCATTTCCCACACACCTGCATTTCATACCCTAATAAGCATCCAGCAAGAGGGAGAAAAGGGTAACTGCTCAAGTGTGAAAAATGAACAAAATATAACAATGTTTCCATCCCTACCTATATACTTCTGCAATTACCATTTAACATTAGGGGGACTCAACATGTCTAAGGACTCACAATACAGTATCTGAAGCCAGAACCCAGGGGGGGAACCACACATTGAGACTGTATTAAGGTTTGCTTCGAAAATATCTCCCTAAGAAGAATCTAGAGCTATGTATAAAACCCAGGAAACTGAAAATGACCATAATTTAGATTAGAGACCAGGAGACTGACTTTTTTTTTCAAAAAAAAAATTTTTTTTTTCCATTCGAGCCATTGAAAGAGAAATGCATATTATTCTCTTCCTGGTTTCTTTCCATAAAACAAAATATATAACAAAAGAGAAAATCAAATATTTCGTTTTCTTACTTCCCACCTTGGCTCAGTAAATATGCGATCCTTCTTAGGACCTACCACCTACTAATTAATTTCTATTTTCAGGTTATTAATTCCCTCCGTGGATTCCTACTGTTGTGTTTTGGATAAGATTCTGAAAGTAGCATTTCAGCTTCTAGAACTTTCCTTCCATCCATGCCTTATAATCGAGGCAGCTGAGAGTCATAATACCAAATGGGTTTAAAAACCAAAAACTCTCCTACTTTGCCCTTGAGCTTTAAAATGTATTCGAAAACTCATCACCCAACTATAGACACAGGTCCTGTTACATCTTAACAACATTCTTCTTAAGAGATTCCAGTCAGAATGCATTTTAAGACTGCCCAATTACTTGAGGCACAAAAAAAAAATCTGTTTTAACTCTAACATCTTTATTGATCCCAGTGTTTCTGAAAAACAAGATACACTATGTCTACCAGGAAGAAGTAAAAACAATTTGAGGATGGTGCTGAAATGACAACTACTACCCTGACAACAAAATACCGACCCCTCTCAACCCAAAGGGTCCGGAAACAAACACATTTCTACACAATGCCTCTCTCCACTTTATTTTGCCCCAAACAAAGATTTTGTGGTACATGTATCCTTATGACAGGTTTCTCATGAAAAGACCACTGGCTTTTAAGACCATGTATCATCTGGGGCAGTTCCTTTTTGTTTCTTGAGATCCAGCTGAACTTTTTTTTTTTTTTCAACAAAACAAAACAAAACACACAGAACAAGAGGAATGTGAGGACAAAATTGTTAAGGGAACCAACATCACTGGATCCTAGTATGTGCCAAGAAAGGGGTCTCCATTGTGAGAACACCCTCCTTAGAACCCCAGACAATACAGACCAACGTGCAAATGGCATTTCTTAGATCCTTCTGAGCTAGGCTTTGCTTTTCATTAGACTTTATCCAAAAAACAGCATTTCCAATTATAAATAAAAACTTTCCCCACCTCTTCCTACTTGAACCCAAGTACAGAAGGCCCCTATTTAAAATGCAGCAACGAAGCCGCCACCGGGCTGCCTTTCAGCTGCCAGTGGCTTTTGTGTACAAAGATGTTAATTGGTCCTAATCCCCTCCTAGAAGCTGTTTTGGTAGCCTGACCTGGCACCCTGAAGAAGGACACCTTGGAGTGAAAAACTAAAGGGTCCATTGAGGAGGGAGTGAAAGGCCGGCAGGCATTCCAACACATTTTAAATTCGGGAATTAAAAAAGAGGAAGATCATCATGGTGATCCTAGAGAAATCCTACAAAGCTTTCATACCAGTGAAGTAAGTCCTCCAGACACCCAGGCTACACGCGCACACGCGTGCACACACACAGAGAGAAACAGAGAGAGATACTCTTATATTCTCCATTTATTGCTTGAGTTCATAAACTGTTTCTCTGAAACCTGGAAATTAGACTTGACTAGTTGTAACACTGTTTTTCCCAACTAACTAACTAAACTGGTGTGCTTATGAAAATCAGATTTCTATCCTATAGGGAGGTCCAAGGGACCCCCAAGGACTCTGCTAGAATAGCTTGGTCTCATTCGTTGACGTTGATGTACAGTACCCAACTCAAATGGCTTCATTTAAAGTTGTATGTCAGCCCCCCAGTTGTTGGCAGAAAAGGTAAAAAGAGTAGTAATTCTTACCATAAACTTAAAATTCTCTACTACCTGTCAAACCAACAATCATTTAACACACTGTAAATACTATCTATACCCTGTGCTCATTTAGAGATTACTTTTGCACCTTGGGTGGTAAATTATGCTAAATAATGCATGATGGACCATTGTGAGGTTGTGAAGTTTTTGACACAGTTCACAGATCAACTTCTAGGGCCAAAGGACCTTGTCTTTCATCTGATAAAAGCAGAAAGAAATGGAGATTGTGGATGACCAAAACTGCATACAATGCAAATTTTTCAACCAAGACCCAGAATAGATATACTTTTAATTACATTACCTTCTAATTTCTGAGGTTCCTCCGTTAGCAGATGTGGATGAGGCTGAGAGAGTCAAGGGCCTTTAGAGAAAACAATCTAGGGAGAAGTGCTTCATGCCTGATGACAGGGTCCTCATAACTGGACAGTCATGAAAATGGGTAGCACATTTTTCTGGCTCTAGACAGCAGATCTATTGTGCTTCTAAGAGACATTTGAGTAGTTAAATGACCTAGACTATGGATCGAGAGATACCCTTCATCAAAATAGAACCTCCACAGCGTACTGAAACCTTAAAGACAGTTCTCCAAACAACCATGGTCCTGGATGGGTCATGAACTTCTTTCTCACAAGCCATTAAAAGCGTTGCATGGCATTTTAAAAAAAATGTCCATACTTGTCACCATTGAGCATATTCAAGTACTCTGAATATGAGTGCATCCCTTCAAATGGAAAAAATCATTGAAGATTAACTTAGTAAAGACCTAGCTTCTACCCATACTACTTCATTTCCAGTTAGATTGTAAATAACCATCTCAAGCTGGGTGCTGGTAGCTTGCACCTGTAATCCTAGCTACTCAGGAGGCTGAAATCTGAGGATCATGGTTAAAAGCCAGCCTGGGCAGGAAAGTCCATGTAACCCTTATCTCCAGTAAACCACTCAGAAAACCGGAAGTGGCACTGTGGCTCAAGTGGTAGAGTGCTTCCTTGAGCTGAAGAACTGAAGGACAGTGCCCAGGCCCAGAGTTCAAGCACCACGACCAACAAAAAAATAAAATAAAATAAAATACCCATCTCAATTCACAACCTTGCTACGCAGTGAGGTTCAAGTCCTGTCTGAGTCTAAAACTCACATTCTCTCACACCACAATGATACCTCTCCAAATGACTTTTTTTGGTCAGTTGTGGGGCTTCAACTCTGAGCCTGGACACTGTCCCTCAGCTCTTCAGCTCAAGGCAAGTGCTCTACTACTTGAGCCACAGCACCATTTCTGTTTTTCTAGTGATTAACTGGAGATAAGACTCTCATAAACTTTCCTGCCCAGGCTAGCTTTGAACCGAGGTCCTCAGATCTCAGTCTCCTGAGTAGCTAGGATTACAGGTGTGAGCCATCGGGGCCAGGCTCCAAATGACTTTAAAATCCTCCTAAGAACTAGACATAAGTGACGTATAAAGATGCTAGTATTTTCAAATGTCTGACATTAGTGTCAGCATATGGTAGATGCTCAGTGAGTATTGGTTGAATTAAACATTATTAACCATTTCCTTTCTCTAATCTTTGAAGCCTAAATTACAAATCCAACTCTGTCCCTTACCAAGCTGAGTGCTCCTGAGAAGTTACTTTACCTCTCCCATAACAATGGATAAGTAACTGACCCTCAATAGAGTAAATACAGATGGGGAGACAATGAGCGTCCATTAAAGCGACTTGTTTTGTGGTTTTGTTTTGTTTTTCTTGTCTAAAACCAGGACTTGAACTTGGTGCCTGACACTTTCACTCATTGGCTGGTGTTTTATTAATGGAGCCATTCCTCCAACTCCTTATCTTTCCTTTCACTTTATATTAGTTACTTTTGGCAATACTAGGGATTGAACGCCAGGTCTTGTGCTTGCTTGGCAAGTGCTCTGCCATGAAGTTCATCCTCTGCTTTTGCTTCTAGTTTGTTTTTCAGATAGAGGTTCGCTAGTTTTGGCCAAGCTGACTCAGACTGTGACCTTCCTTTCTCTGCCTCCCAAATGCTGGGATTCCAGACTTGTGTCTGGAACCTATCCCTGTTTTGCCCTGATTTCTCAGGCTTTGAGTATACTAAGCAAGCACTCCTCCACTCTCCCACACCTTTACAAATAAAGTTTTATTGGAATGCAGCTATATAAATCACTGATTTATGTGTGATCTATGGCTGTTTTCATGCTATAATGGCAGAATTAAATCATTGAGACTGTGTGACCCCAGACCCTAGTCTCTTTAGCCAGTGAACCTTTACAGGCACATTTGCAAAATCCTGACACAAATGATCAATGAATATACATGTCCTTACTCTTCTTTTCCTTCACTGACAGCAGTCACTTCACACAATTGAACTAAAACCATTTTTCAGGCTTGAGGTCCATACTGTGAGCACCAATCTCTGCATAGCCAGCCTGAGTGTAGTTGGTCCTACATATAAACAGCATGGAAAGAGACACAGAAAAGCTAAGTGCCAGTTCCATCCTTCAGATACTGGGGTGATGGATGAAGAAATGCCGATGTAGTAATATCTCAGAATATTGTTTATTAAATAATTAATGTTCTAACTACCCCCATGGGTTAAGGAATGAGTTTAACTGACAGACATGTCTAAGCCAGAGATGTCTCCCCTTTCATAGGCTTTCCACTTTGATAGGGTCAGATTGTCCTGGGCTAGCTTAAGAGGATCAAAAGGATACATACATTCCAAGAGGTAAATAACAGTCTCTATCAGGAAGCTGTAAGATGAATAGATACAGGATCTTTTCCCATCTTTTGACAAGATTACTGCAGAAGGCCAGACACTCAATAATCACATGGTCGGTGTTTTCCCCAAGCACCCAAGCAGCCCTAGGGTTCCCACAGCTAAGCATATCTCCAGAGCACAGGCTGGTATGTAATCCCAGCACTATGGAAGATGAGGCCGAAGGAACTCAAGTCAAGGCCAGCTTAGGTTACATAGTGAGATTTTTACCTAAAAAAAGAAAAGAAAAAAAACAAGGCTGGGCACCAGTGGTTCACGCCTGTAATCCTGGCTACTCAGGAGGCTGAGATCTGAGGATCATGGTTCAAAGCTACCCCAGCAGAAAAGTCCATGAGGCTCTTGTTACCAATTAACCACCAGAAAACCGGAAGTGACACTGTGGCTCAAGTGTTAGAGCGCTAGCCTTGAGCTAAAGAGCTGAGGCACAGCGCCCAGGCCCAGAGTCAAGCCTCATGACCGACAAAACAAAAACTGCACAGGCTGGCGTGGAGTGTATAGCTAGTAATCACTTACCAAGTATTCTCCAGGCTCTGAATGACATCCCCTAGGTGTGATTTCCAGTTCTCAAAACTAAGCACAAACTGGGATTATGTGTCTTGCCAAGGCATAGGATTCAGTTTGGCTGCTGTTCACTTACCAAGGGTGGATAATGAAAAAGGTTTTCAAAGCTTTTGTTACTGAGCTGGAACTCCTAGAGATTCAGTTTGCTAAGCAAATCTGAGCAACCAAGCATCTGAAGTTCAAAGAGGGCCACTGGCTTCCCTCTGGTGCTTGTGAGGCCTCGGGAAGGGAGCACAGAGCAGTCAGGGAGCCAGAGCCAAAAGAGGGCTCAGTACATCACCTTCCACTAGGATCCTTAAAGGCCTAACACCCATTAATATCACTAGACTAGGGATCGAGTTTTTAACAAAGGAACCTCTAGGGGACAAGCCACATCGAATCAAGGCAGTGCGTAACACAGAACAAGGTGATAAGGATGAGCATAGGCAGGATGATCTCACATCCCAAAGGGCCTTTTGAGCCTCAGCAGGACGTGGTGTTTTAGGCTGGCATCTAAGGAGATTGTAAAACCACTGAAGAACTTCAAGTGACACACTGAGACTCACACTTGAGGATCACTTCGGTCATAACACAGTAAAAAATGGATAGGATTTTGAAACAAGGAGCGTCCATGGCTGGCAGTTGCTCAAATTCAGGTCTTCCAAATCCTCACTGATTTTCTTTTCACTATACTAGGCTATTTTGGAGAGAATAGCTTGTATAACATTGTACCTGGGTCTTCTCCAAACTTTGACAGTTACTCTGAATGGGGCTTCAGCAATAGGCAGCTACATGCACCAGTAACCTAGCTGTGAATACTTGAAAGACAAAAGGATAGACTAACGGTCTTCTGTGACAAGCCTTCAGGAAGTAACCCAAGTTGGAAACATATGGTTCAACATCCAAGGGACAAGAGAGCAGTTGGAGTCATGAACAGCTATTGGCTCTGGAAGCCACAGTAGCATTGTCCCTAGGATGGGAATGTCCGTCCAAGAAAAATATCTCAATTCTTAATTCCGAGAAACCAGTGAAGAATTCTCAACTAAAAAAAAAATGGAGCTGAACTATTCTTCAGGCTTCCAGGAAGACAAAACAGGGGCTTGTTGGTAGAGTGGCACAGGGTTCCAAGGGTAGAATAAGGTCTTGGCGTAAAAGAAATCTAAAGGAACATTGGCTGGTTGAAATCACTTAACTTCACTCTAGATTCTGTAATAAGTACTGGGCTGAGTTAGGTGATTATAAAGTCCTTTCCAACAGGAAGTTCAAAGCAGGTCATAAATTCTGAAAATAACCTCCTGTCAAAGTGCACCTTTCTCCTACTTACAATTACAAAATATATAGGTACTGGGATGTGAACTCAAGGCTTCATGCTTGCCAGGCAGGCACTCTACCACTTGAGCCACATTCTCAGGCCACCGTTATTTTTTTGAAGACGCCTTACGTTTTTGCCTACACGGTCTCTTAGGAGATCCTCCCATCTATCTGGGATAACTGGTGCACAGCTCCATGTCCAGCTATTGCTTGTGAATGAGGTGTCACTAACTTTTTGCCTGGGCTGGTCTTGAGCTTCTATCCTGTTGGCCTCTGCCTCCCCAGTAGGCAAAACAAAAACAAAAACAACTATTTTTAAATGGTGGAAGTAAAGCTACCCAGAAATGGTGGCCTTGGGGAAGCCTCTCATTTTAAATGAGAAGTCTTTCATTTTAAAAATGACTTGTCAACAGAAGCAGGTGGGTCGCACCTGTAATCTGTAATCCTATTTACTCAGGGAGGCTGAGATCTGAGGATCATGGTTCAAACCCAGCTCAGGAAGGAAAGTCTATGAAATTCTTATCTCCAATTAAACACCAAAAAAGGTCAGAACTGGAGCTGTGACTCAAGTGGTAGAGTGCTAGCCTTGAGCACAAAAGCTCAGGGATAGTACCCAGACACTGTGTTCAAACCCTAGGATTGGCATAAATCAGAGGGGAGAGGGAGAGAGAGGGAGGGAGAGAGAAAAGGAAGGAAAAGAAGGAAGGAAAGAAAAAGAAAAGAAAGAGAGGAAAGAAAGAAAGAAAGAAAGAAAGAAAGAAAGAAAGAAAGAAAAAGAAAGAAAGAAAAAGACTTGTTTACATAGCAAGACTAGGAGGCTAGCTTTCTTCCTCCAGCTAGGCACCAGGCAGTGCCCGATCCTAAGGTCTAGGATGGAGAGAGAACACTTGTCTAATATGTGTGGGGCCCTGGACTTCAGCCCCAAAATAGCCACACACAAAAGAAAGACCCGGATGATGACTTGCTCTATGCTCTAACCAGAGCACCTGGTGTAACAGGTAAATGCTCCACCCCAAATGGATGGAAATATAATGCTTCCTTCTGATTCTTGTAAAGTAAACCTCAGATACCAAAGCACTTCCCTTAGGCAGAGAACAAGATTAATTCTTTATTAGACTCTGCAAAAGCTGAGGCATTTCTACCTGATTCTCGCACACTAAAATTAATTCCACCCAGCATTCAGGGACTTCTCTTCCTCTCACTTCAAATACCTGAGGAAATGGGCTGCCAGTGAAAAGCTCTGTATTGTTAGAAAATCCAAACCATGGCATGCTTCCTGGGATGGGAAAATTAGCAGGCGTGGACTCCCTGAGCTTCCTGTCCCAGTGTTCTCTTGCTTTCTTTCCCTCTACCAAGTGGATCTGGTTACATTTGTTTCACCTCTCAGATATTTTGGCAATTTTCCTTTTTGAACAGAAGAATTCAGCTCCTTTCTTAAGGGTCCAAGCAGGAAAGGCAGGTGAAAAAGTTAACTGAGAAAACTTAACAGGGCCAGTACGATAATTACCCCAAGAGTATAAAGCTCCATTCTCTCAGTGATGAAAAAGAAGGAATTACACTTGTGACTTCCATTAACATTAATGGGACTTACCTCCACAGATCCCTGAGTCATCAATGGGTGAGTGGCTCAGCGTACTGGCCCCGCACCCTTTACCTTTCAGCCGCATCTATTATCTGATTAAAGGACAAGGCGACCCATCTCTACATCCCTGAATGTATTGTCACCTGCCTCCTCAGGGCTATTTTGGAAGAATAATTTTTAAAATTGAGGTCTTTGTTTATTTCGTTTTCTTTCCTTTTTTTTTCTTTTTCTTTTTTTACCAAATAGAAATAGAACCTAATAAGAAACCACATGGAAACAAAATAAGAACAAAGTCATCCGAGTTTCTTTTTACATGAGTTTTGTCTTACCAGTTATGGGCTTTGAGAGTTTCCATTCCTAGCCTAGGATGCGTATTTTGAGCAAACATAAGCTGAGAAGCAGTTCTGAGGGGTGAAACACTACTGTTGTACCCTAATAATTACAACACAGATCAGACAGGAGTATTGTCACGCAAGTACATGGTGTGTGTGTGTGTGTGTGTGTGTGTGTGTGTGTGTGTGTTTGTGTGTGTGTGTGTGTGTGTGTGTACACTTGACTCCTGGTCCTGCCTAGCCCTGTAGTCACAACAGACCTCTGCTTCCCACATAAGGTGGGAATAATAAGACCTCCATCATACAGTTATGGAGACAGGACAAGAGGCAGCTGTGGAATTCACAGAACGCTTTAACCCTAAACTTGATAATAGTAACTGTCTATGAATTTGTAATTACCAATAAAAATTATTTGTCACCAACAGCTTCCAAATTACTTGCTATTAATAATCTCAAAGTAGAGAGATGCTGGTGCTCACATGTATAATCCTAAATATTTAGGAGGCTGAGATCTGAGGATCATAATTCAAAGCCAGCCCAGTGAGACCAATCAGAAAGACACTTATCTCTAATTAACTAGCAAGAAGCCGAAAGTGGAGCTGTGGATCAAATGGTAGGGCACCAGCCCTGAGCAAAAAAGCTAAGCAAGAGCATAAAGCCCTGAGTTCAAGCCCCAGTACTGGCACAAAATAATCCTAATTCCTGAAGGACCAGTCTAGTATGTCTGACTCTCTATGGGAGTTGCAGGAGTTAGATTAGATTCCAGCCAGGCTCATTGTCCTCCCTCAACACACACACACCACATGCCACCCTCCCAACCTCAGGACTTCACTACTACATGCTGCCAACTTCCCCAAGCTCAGCCCAGATCCACCTCCCTGCCCAGGAAGCTGCCCAAGGTTACCAAAATCCACAACACTTAAAGCCATGGAAATCCTACTCTGAAGGTGTCATATTTGGTAGTGATATATCTATGTGAACACATCAGGCCCCCAATTACACAGCCAACTCTTCAGGGACAGAAACGCATCCTGTAATTCAGAAATCTCACCAGCACAATAGTACCTAAAAGGTTCACAGTATAACAACAAGAACTAACAAAAGCATTATGTTGAAGTAAAAACTTCGACATAGCAAAGAAAGCAAAAATCAGAGTGAAGAGATAACCTTTAGAATGGGAGAAAAATCTCTGCTAGCTATTCATCAGATAAAGGATTAATATCCAGGATATATTAAAAGTTCAAAAAATTAAATAAACACACACAAACAATCTTGCCAGGTGTGGTGGTTCAAGCCTATAATCCTAGCTACTTGGGAAGTAGAAGTTTGAGGCCATCAAAGGCAAAATGTTCATGGGACTGCATCTCAACCTATGGCTGTATGGTAGAGCCCATTTGTCATCCTAGGTGATGGGGAACAGCACAATGGTTGAGTACAGTGGTGTGTGACTGCCATCACTAGTGACACAAGGATGTATAAGTAGCATTGTAGTCCAGGCTACAATGGAGCATAAAGCAAGATCCTAGCTTGAAAATAACCAGTGCAAAGAGCGGCTAGAAGCCTGATTCAAGAAGTAGAGTGCCTGCCTAGCACACACACATACTTTCTCTCTCCTTCTCGGATGGATAGATAGATGATAGATAGATAGATAGATAGACAGACAGATAGATAGATAGATAGATAAAATGGGCAAAGGAAATAAACATTTTTTAAAAGAAATGATCAAATTAGGCAATAAATACATGAAAAAATGTTTCACATCTCTAACCATTATGGAGATTAAAACCAAAACTCTATTCAGATTTCACCTCATTCAGAATGAGTATCATCAAGAAAACAAGCAACAACAAACATGTAAGTCCAGGATATTAATGACCGCATCATCTCAACAGCCTCTTCCTCAGACTACAGACAGCTAGGTCGCTTCTGGAAACCTGCCCCTGAAGCCTCAGTTCCACCTCCAGCTGGACTGGGGGGACTTGTATCTACCATCTCTACCTCCAGGAACAGCTGCATCAGCTCCCCAGCAACCACTCCATTTCCAAATCAGTTTATAAAGTATGTACCTATTTCTTTCTAGATATATGTCCCAACCTACGTTTAAACATAATCTAACCAAAGACTAGAATACATTTGACGCAGCTAGAATACATTTGGATGGCCCTCTCCAACTTGAGCCAGGCTTCAAAGCTCTGCTTTTTGCACACTTTTCTGGCCTGACTTGAATCTGTCTTGAATCGTGATCTTTCGGATCTGAGTATCTTAATAGCTAGGAGCACAGGTGTCAGCCACTCACATCAGGATCACAGATGATATCTTTGATTCCACACTGTTTTCATCCAAATTCCACATCAGAAGAGAATTCATCAACCATCAATAGTGATTTTCTCTGAGTAACAACATTCTGAGTGATTTTTGAATGTTCTATTTTACGTTCTTCTAAAGTTTTCTAAAGGCATTATGTAATGTGAATTACATTTGTCATCACAAAAATAAATGAAACTAAATTTTAATAGCCAAGAATCTTTTTTATGAGGCTCTTACCTTATAATTATCCTGTTTCTGTCGATTATCAATGGGGGAAAAATCACACTAATTTCAACTTTACAGATGGAGAAAGTAAGGCATAAAAAAGTAGACTGTACCTGGGTTTACACTGGATTTTGCTGATAGTTAAAAGGGCAAGTAAGACTATCACAAGTAACTTCTCTTCTCTGGGGCATCCGGTTGTATCCCTCAGAACACAACTCTCTCTTGGATGGCACCCCGAAGTCACCTAAGTCCAATTGCGCTGAACCTCTGTCACCACCAGAGAGATCTATGTCACCATCCACTTGAAAACCCAGCCCAACAATTGAACCAGAAGCAGTTATTGCCGGAAGAGAAGAGAAGAACAGCACTTCCGGGCAGCCTGGAGTTTTCAGACCCACTATATAATGTGGTGTCACAGGACAAGCAGAAGCCAGAAAGTCGAATTCAGGTTATAGAATCAACACTGTTGCTTGAGGACATGCTATTTACTGTGTGCCAGGTCCCAGCTCAGAGTCTCCCAAGGTTGTACAAGATGAGGCTGGATGAGAGTCGTGATATTCACTAAAGTCACCTGAGGGCTTGTGTAACCACAGATTGCAGAAGCCCGAAATGCTGACTGGGAAGGTTGGTGGCAGGGTGGGAGGATGTTTGCATTTCTAGCCAGTTTCCTGGTGGTCCTGATGCTGCCATCCAGCCACAGTCTGAGGAAGACCCTTTTTGGTCAGATGATCTGTAGGTGTGTCCCGGCTCTGATACTCTGTTGGAACTCAAGCCCCAATTCCTAGCCTCTGACCCCATACCAAGATTCAGAACAGAACCCTGCAAACTCCCAAAGTCCTTGTCACAATCCCCTGTGACCACTGCTTGATCCAAATGGGCAGTATCTCTTAAAAAATGTGAACCTACAAAGCCACCACCCCAGCATCTGTCACACCTCCTGTGAGCCTCTGCCTCTGGCCTGCACCAAAGCCCTAACCCTTTTAGCACGTGCCGGTTCTCTTAATACATTCCTGGTGTCTGCAGATCCTCCAGTGATCTCACAGTCAACAAAGCCCCTGGCTCCTTATTTCTCTTTGCTAGCTACACAATGGCTGATGTTGTACACTAAAGCCTTTTCCTCCTACCACCGACAGAGGGCCTGACCTGCTAAGAGACAGAAAGAAGGCACAATACCTTAGCAAGCGTCAGAACCTCCCGATGCTTTAAAATTTACCACATCCCTTTTCAGCATCATAGTCTGGAGTTGCTCTTACCGTTCTGCTTTAGAGCTGAGCAAACAAAGGTCGAGGTAGGCTTAGAGAAACAACTGGAACAATTAGAACCCAGCTCTCCTGTCTGTAGACTCAACATCCTTCTTCCACTGCCTCTTGATCCAAATTATGGAAAAGTTCAAATTAAAATTCTCTTTCTGACTCTCCTCTTCCTTAGCATATTAGCAAGAATGATTCATTACGAATAAGTAGACGAAGAGCTCTAATTGCAGGTCTCTGAATGGAGATGTTTAATTACATAGTTACATGTATGATTTATCAACCAGTTTTGATCGTTGACAATTCTCTTTAAAGAATTCTTTTCCTCTAAAAATTAAAAAGAATATATTTTAAATCGGTTCTGGAATGCTTTGTTTTCATTCCAATAAAGAGATGACTGTTTCTTATAAGTGTCATGATTTCTAGGCAATTGGTCTAATGTTAGATAGGCATTAATTCCTGAGAGATTTATCACAATCAGCTATGAAACTACAGAGGGCTTTTTAAAAAAAATCTAGAAACAGCAACTTTTTCTGGAAAAGTAACAGAAGTGGGAAAGCGTATTCTTGGAGAATCCCAAACCTTTCATTCTAACTCTCCTCCAAATGCCACTCAATGATGCTGGCGTAGTTTGGATTTGACCTTAGAGAGGGCAAAGCTGAAAGGCCATTGAGCAGAAAATGTCAGCAGTTCTCATGGTACTAAAGAAGGCCAAGAAGAAGGCTACAAAGGAGGCAAATGAGAATAATGAACCCAATGTCTGTAAACACAAGATCCAAGCTAAGATTCAGGATAGGACCTTAGAGACACTGAGGAACCACTGACGCAGGCTGGAGCAATACTGCTGTCCCATGACAGGACAGGTGCGTCTCTCAGGGCCTAACAGGACTTGTCTTGACCATCATATCTTCTGTCTTCTGCATTTCCAGACAACAATATGATTATTTTTTGTTTTGTTTTGGTCTGGTCGTGGGGCCTGAACTCTGGGCCTGGGCGCTGTCCCACAGCTCTTTAGCTCAAGGCTAGCGCTCTACCACTTGAGCCACAGTGCCACTTCTGGCTTTTTTCTTATGTGGTACTGAGGAATCGAACCCAGGGCCTCAGGCATGCAAGGCAAGCGTTCTACCACTGAGCCACCTTCCCAGCCCAATATGATTATTTTTATCAGAAAGGTTTGTCTCTGGTTGCAAGAACAGAACCTCTAAGTGATAGAACCAAGATTCAAAATCAAGTAGGGAATCTCATTTAGCAAATACTGATTAAGAAGCAGCTAATGCTGAATACCATGGTGCAAATCTGTAATTCCAAGTGCTCAGGAGGAAAAGATTGGGAGGTTGGGGATCAAAGCCAGCCTAACTGAGGAGGAGGAGTGGCGGGGGGGGTAGTGAAACTGAATCTCAACAAACAAGTCAGATGTGATGCTGTACATCTGTCATCCCATCCATTTGATGGGATGGCTGTCTACAGCCAGCCTGGGCAAACATGTGAGATCCTATCTGAAAATGCAGTCAAGGAACTTCAACTGGTAGAGTGCCTGCTTACCAAGTGTGAGGCTCTGAGTTCAAACCCCAGTATCAGTAACAACAAAAACAAAATGAGTACCTAATTCTAGAAGCCATTCATTTCCCTCCAGAGGAGCTTAGTTGGCTCCTTGCAGAGATATTTGAAAGGAGGAGCAGTTCAGTGAGCTACAACTCTTCCACGATGCTCAGGGTGGCTGCTGCTCTCCTAGGAGGCTTGTAAACAAGAGATACAGTGGCCTAGGGGTCAGGAGGATGGGATTCAAGTACTGGCTCTGCCACTGAGTCACAATCTTTTCCCTTATCTGGGCCTGTCTTCCTCTGAAGCTAGGGTGGTAGGATTGTCATTTGTAAAGGTCTTTCTGACGGTCTGGGACAATGAGATCCCACTGGGATTCCTGGGAGAATCTATTCGGGGTGGTCATCTCCCATCAAAATTGACCCTCAATTTTCAGAAAATTCATGGCAGTCCTAAAGTTCAAACTGAAGTTTGTGGTCCAAGATGAATTTTACATTCAGGCAGAGCTGGATTAGACCTTAATCATGCTCTCTCATATTTCTTAGGAAAAAGCCTTTTACTTTTGAGCCTGATTCAGAAAAAAAATAACATCAATAATACCTACCTTGCAGTGTTCTGAGAATGAAAAGTATCTATGAACAAGTATTTGTCTTGTAGAAGTGCCCAATAAATGGTTGCTGGGGAAGAAAAGATCATGGTAGCTGTCATCTGTCACCTGTGTTCGGGGATGTTCCCTCCCTTCCTGTCCCACAGTAAGCGGCAGTTTCCCTGTGTGCTCTAGGTCCATAAACATCCTGGCTGGACTGTTAGAGCTGTCTTTCAATCCCCTGCTCTGTCAGAACCTCTAGAATTAGGACCTCTCCTTATACTCCAAGGGCCTTGACTTTAGGTCTCTCTTTCTATTCCCCATCCTACTACAAGACTCTTACAGAAATCCATACTGAAATTGTGACACACATCACCACTCACAAAAGCATTTCAGGAAGTGTTTCTCTTTCCATTTTTCCTACAAGCCAACCACTGGTTAAGGGTATGCTTAATTACCTCCTCTTCTCATCTCAACAGCCCTAACACAATGTAATGTATGGAGGTCTGAGCTTAGTTTCTAAGGTTTGCTTGAGATTGCCTCTGTCTACCTTTTGTTAACTATAAGCTAATGGGAAAATCATTTTACCTCCAGGCCATCTAGTGTCCTCATCTGTGGAGTGGAGATAATTGTAGAAGTTCAGTTGTAGAGATAATATGAAATCAAAGGAGAAGATATATATATATATATATATGTCTAAATGATATGTAATATACATTACATTATTTTATATGTGTGTACTATATACATATACAATATGTCTGGCTACCTATATATATATATATATCCATACATACATACATACACATATATATATATATATATGTATATATGGATGGATGGACGGATGTAAAATATAGACTGGGTTCTGCCATTTAACAAGTCCTCAGTAGACACAAGCTATCTAAGCTATTGTTGCCCTGTTCATTGCACAAATGATTAATGTCCAGCCATGGACACTAAGGATGTTTCTACATGTTAACTATTGTGAATAATGCAGTGAATAGGCAAGGCAGCTATCTCTTCAAAATACAGATCTCAATTCCTCCAGACTCAATTCAAGATCACATGGTAGTTCTATCAATTTATATATAATTTATACAGTTATAATTACAGCTATGTAGTTATAGTTATAATAACTATATAGCTTACATAGTTATAAATTTATAATTCTGGGCAACAGTATGTAAGAATTCCCTTTACTCCACACTCTTAACAGAGTATGAGGTTAATTAATCTTTAACAAAAGTGCCAATGGGGTAAAGTTTCATCAATGAATGGTGTTAAGAAAATTGATACTCAGGGGCTAGGAAGGTGGCTCAGTGGTAGAGTGCTTGCCTTGCATGCATGAGGCCCTGGGTTCGACTCCTCAGCACCACATAAGCAGAAAAAGCTGGAAGAGGCGCTGTGGCTCTAGTGGTAGGGTGCTAGCCTTGAGCTGAAGAGCTGACAGACAGTGCCCAGACCCTGAGTTCAGGCCCCAGGACTGGCAAAAGAAAAAGAAAAAAAGAAAAAGAAAAGAAAATTGATACTCATATAGAAAAAGAATAAAACTGGACCCTTATCTTATTCTAACACAAAAATTAACCCAAAATATATTAAAGACTTAAACAAAAAACACAAAAGTCCTACAATAAAACATAGAGGAAATTTTGACATTGAACTTAGCAATGATTTTATGAGTACAACCTTTAAAACACAAGCAATGAAAACAAAAACTAAATAACAGAGTATGCTAAAATAAACTGTTTCTGTACAGCAAAGGAAAGATAAGATGACCCATTTAATAAAAAGAGAGCTAAAATAAATTATTTACCTAATAGAAGAGTAATAGCCCAAATACGTAAGGAACTTCTATGACACAATACCAAGGAAAAGAAAAAAACAAAGAAACAAAGAAAGATGCTCAACACCACTGAAAATCAGGGAAATGCAAATCAAAACTGTGATAAGATCTCACCCTTATCAACAAGATGCTCTTTATGGTCTATTTTCATATTTGTGAAATCACAAAAACCCAAAGAAGCTATCCTAAAAAATAACTTTCAACTCAGTAGATGAATGTTGAAGTGCCCAGTGTGTATCAGACCAGGTAATTACAATGTAAGCAATAAAAAGAAATTCAAGTAAACAGTGATAACTCTGGACCTATTTGTTTAAATTGTTAATTAGGGACACTAACAATTAAAGCACTTACTATACTTGTAATCCTAGCTACTTGTAAGGCTAAGAGATGGAGGACCAGAGTCCAAGGCCAGTCAGGAAAGAAAGAGTTCATGAGACCTCTTCTCAACTAATAGCTGGAATCAATAGCAATGCCTGTCATACTTCTTTCATGAAAAGCACAGAGCCTTTGAGATCTAAGCTAGCCTAGACAGGAAACAAGACCCTATCTCATAAACAGACAGAGCCTATTGCAAAACAGAGCTAGAGGCAT
Source organism: Dipodomys merriami (assembly GCF_024711535.1). Lineage (NCBI taxonomy): Eukaryota > Metazoa > Chordata > Mammalia > Rodentia > Heteromyidae > Dipodomys > Dipodomys merriami. The sequence continues at coordinate 8,730,892 of NW_027205048.1, forward strand.
GGCTCAGCAGTAGAGCACCCATCTAGCAAGTGTGAGTCCCTGAGTTGAAAGCCCAGTATTACTAACTAAATAAACAAGGCAGTTCAACTAGTGATTCTTTGTCTTAGTGAGGTCCTGAAGGAGGTGAATGGGCCTCTGATTTTCATAATTAAGAGAAAAGTGAGAAAAATCTTCTGACTCAAAAGAGCAATAATCCTTTAACCACTATGGATGCTTTTCAGCTTGGATCCTATCCCTCTCCAACCTTCTTTTCCCCTGCTGTACCTGTAAATTCAATTCCAGATGCATGTTGGAGACAATCTTGGAAGTCATTTGCAGTCATTCTAACTGGGCACCCAGTCTTCAGTTGATTCAAGCCAGAATGGAAGGGAGATGAGTGATTAGCACCTTGACCTCCAATAATGACACAAAGGACCCTGACCTCAGGCCACCCAGCTTCTTTCTATATTCTAGAGGGTTTCTACTTGATTTTGCATGTTGAAGGCTATGCCAAATGCACTGAAAGTAAGGCAAAAGTTCCAAGCCTTAAGCGGGGAGCTGTGGTTCATGCCTGTAATCCTAGCTACTCAGGAGGCTGAGATCTGAGGATCAGGGTTCAAAGCCAGCACAGTCAGGAAAGTCCATGAGACTCATCTCCAATTAACCACCAGAAAACAGGAAGTGGCACTGTGGTTCAAAGTGGTAGAGTGCTAGCCTTGAGTGAAAGAGCTCAGGGATAGCACCCAGGCCCAGAGTTCAAGCCCCATGACCAAAGAAAAGGAAATCAAAAAAAAAAAAAAATCTTCAAGCTGCAGGTATGATGTTCTAGGTGTTCACGGACTTTGGCCCATGAAAAAATAGGACCCAATTCAGGGACAGAGCACATGTGACAATAAGCAAAACTCAACAGTGTTAGATCTTCAGGTGGCATTGCAGGGCTGAGGAAAACAAAGTTGAAATTGCATTCTGTTCCCTGGACACTGATTACTTGTGCCTCATGTTCTGTATCTTTAAAGTGGGCTGTAACTTGCTTTGCCCACTAAATTTCTCCTGTAAGAATGTATAGATAAATATGGGAGGGGTATGATTCTAATTAGCAAATATTAATACCTCAGGCCTAGGACACACACACATACACACTCACCAATTTTTCAGCAAATATTTATTTATACCTACTATGAACCAGGTGCTCTGTCAATGGTTGAACTAAGATGAATAATGCAGAAATTATTTCTGGTCTTATAAAACTTACAGAAAAACAGGGAATGCAAAATAATCATTGTGTTAAAGCATTATAAGTGATAGAACAGGACAAGTACAGGACTCTAGAAAAGATATCTAGAGGGGGAGGGTGGAGGAGGAGTGAATTAATAGCGCAACACATTCTCGTCACTGGGAGGATTGGTATACATGCTGAACAAGGTGTTAAAGGCATGAAGGTCCGCACTGTAATGCACAAATGCACAGGAGCAGAAATCACCAAGGCTGGGTGATAAATAGCATGGAAAGCCATGTAAGGATACTGAACTCCCCCCCCCATGTTAATCCTCATAGAACCAGTGAAGAGCTATGAACAGAGGTGGAATAGAGCACATTCACATGGGAGAAACATCACATGGCTTCAATGTGAGGAGCGTGTGGAGGATCTTGGAGTGCTGAGGGCACAGATGCGACCAAGGAGTGAACATCCGATCCTTTCCTCAGAGTTATGGAAGGCATTTATAAAAGCTACGTTCATCGCTCCATTTGGAGTGAGTTCTTCTCTGTCTGTTTTCAAACCGGGTAGAGACTTTTTCTCACCCAGCATCTCTCCCTTCTGAGAAACAACTGGCTGAGCTGGAAGAGAATAGCTCTTGAATTATCACACAGGGTTCTTACCACAGGATTCTCTGAGTCTCAGAATCGCTAGGCCAGCTGTTTGAGCCATGCAAATAGAAGAAGAGAACATTTCACAATAAAACTTAGTTGTTTTCCTATCTAATGGTAAAGGCTTGCTGGGGTTATGACTCTCAAGTGGTAGAGTTCTTACCTAGCAAGTACAAAGTCCTGAATTCATTTCCCAGTACCTTTTTTTTTTTTTTGTCTGTCATGGGCTTGAACTCTGGGCCTGAGCGCTGTCCCTCAGCTCTTCAGCTCAAGGCTAGCGTTCTACCACTTGAGCAACAGTGCTATTTCTGGTTTTCTGGTGGTTTATTGGAAATAAGAGTTTCACAGACTTTCTTGCTCGGGCTGGCTTTGAACCCTGATCCTCAGATCTCAACCTCCTGAGTAGCTAGATTACAGGCGTGAACCACTGATGCCAGCTCCAGTACCATTTTTTTAAAGTAGGTTCTGTAGTCTAGAGGGAGGAATGGAAGCTCATTGTATTCTCCCATCCCAACGATGTTCATTGTTTCACAGGAGTGGCCATGACTCATCTTAGAATGCTAAGAAATCACTTTCTAATCTATGAAATAAACTATCAGAACAAATGAACTTTGTGTGTCAGATTACAAGATCACCCTATAAAAGAGGTAACTGGAATCCCTCCCACTTTGATCCCATCTCTCATATTCCAGAGTAACAGGGGACTTCCCTTCCATTACTTGGCAGATTAGAGATGGGTTTTCTGGATCTAGTGATCCAGAAAGAGTGAATTATATGAGTGAGTGAATGAATGAATGAATGAATGGCAAAGAGGAAGAAATGTAAGTCTACATATTGGTCAGCAAGACTCTTACCCTTGCTTACCACAGTTAGCTGCCAGACTGGCAGTTAGGCGCACACTCTCCCATTAGCAGAATGTAAATTCTCCTCTGATGAATCTGCACTGCCATGTATCTCTATCAAACAGCCCCTCCATGCTGGGATCTGGCGGTGTATGACTATAATTCTAGTAGTACAGGAGGCTGAGATCTGAGGATTGTGATTTGAAGTCAGCAGGGGCAAAAAAAAGGCTGTGAGGCTCTTATTTACAATTAACCAGAAAAATAAAAGTTGTAAGTGGAGGTGTGGCTAAAGTGGGAGAACACCACACTTGAGAAAAAAAAAAAAAGCCAAACAAGAGTGTGAGGCCCTGAGTTCAAACTCCAGCACTGGCATAAAAAAGGAGGAGGAACTGGAAGAAGAGAAGGAGGAGTAGAGGAGGGAAGAGGAAAGAGGGAGGAGAAAGGAAAAGGAGGAGGAAAATAGTCCAAAGAATTTCGGGTGACTGCCTGGCAAGAATGAGGGCAGAGGACCTTTTTGTTCTTTAAAATCATAGGCCTTGAAAATTAAACTTTGAAAATAAGTCTTTTCAGATCCAAAAGAAGATTTAACTGAACCTGTGTGTTTGCAATATCTTCAGAGAATCGTGTTGTATATCTTTTCAACAAGAGCTTTGTAGAAGTTAGCATAGCAGAGCCTCAAATGAGTAACAGATTGCCTGATGTAATTTTCAAAACACTGTGAGTGAAACTGTACAGCATTCAACTTTTGCCAGTACTTAGTAAAATTATATGTATATATGATTATATATTTTTCAAACCCTATAATTCTATTTATAGAAATATTAGTATATGCACAAAAAATTCAAGAATGCTATCAGAAATGTGTTTGTAAAGGGAAAAGAGTGTAACCAAACATGGTGGCACAGACCCATAATCCTGACATTCAGAAGGCTAAAGCAGGAGGATTGAGAATCTGAGGCTAGCCTGGGCTACATAGTGAGATCCTGACTCAAAAAAAAGAGGGGTGGGGGGTGGGGAAGGGAGATAAAGAGGCAAAGCGAAGGAGAGGAATAGAAAAAGATGAAGGAACTGCGCATATATACAAATATTCAATCAGTGCATGGCTAAAGATGTACGTACGTACGTGTGTGTGTGTGTGTGTGTGTGTGTGTGTGTGTGTGTGTGTGTATACATGTGCATGTGCCAGCCCTGGGATTTGAACTCAGGGACTGGGCACTGTTCTTCAGATTTCTGGACAAGAGTAACACTCTACCACTTGAGCTACAGCTCCAATTCCGGCATTTTGGTGATTAAATGGAGTTAAGAGTCTCACAGACTTTCCTGTCCCCACTGGCTTTGAACCTCAATCCTCAGGTTTTAGCTTCCTGAGTAAGTAGGATTATAGGCATTAGCCACAGGCACCCAGCTTAAATAATTTTACTATATACTCATACTATAAAATCTTATATCAACTTTAATGGAATAATACTTCTGTGAGCAGGGACATAACAAGATCTCCAAGAATCACTGTTAAATAAAAAAAGAAACTAACATGCATACTACAAGCTTATTTATGTGAAAGAAGAACCTTAAAATGAGTGAGATGTGTGTATGTAAATGTATAAAAATGTAAAAAAAATGTATAAAAATGTAGAAACATCAGGCTGTTGTAAACATATCTCATTCATTCATTCTACCAATTAGCTATTCCGTGTCCTGTATTCCCTATCCAATAGCTCAGTGAACTTTCAAAAAAGATTGCAGAAAGCCACCTAATAAAGGGCTCGAGATCTTTATTCTGTAAAGAAAGAGAGGGTTTCCAGCAGGCCAACAATGATGGAATGAATGCTGAATTACAGGATCACAGAGGTGCACAGGGGAGAAAGGTGGCGAGCAGACAGACGCCGGGGACTGGAATTAAGCTGCAAGTGGGGAAAATGGAAGCCAGGCAAGGCGGAGATATCTGTGGGTCCTCCTGCCTTACGTTCTGTGCCTCTGCTGGAGTTCACAACCACCTCTCTGGACTCAAACCAACCCTGCGTTGGGCACCCCACCAAACCATTCAGGCTCCACGTCTCATTTCCTTTTTGATACCAAGGAGATGGTTTCAAAGTTCTCCTTGGACCTCATCTTGAAATCAGTGCCATCACCAGTCACCTCCAATCTGACACTAATAAAAGCTGACTTTACCTCAGCAAAGTGCCTTGAATCCACAATCCTTTTTCCTCTCTGCTGCCTAAAACCCACTGGTCCAGCACCACCACCACCATCACCCTGTCTTGTCCCTGTGGTAGAAGACTCATTATTAATAGGTTTTTATCTCCAAACCCTTGTGCTGCTGTTCCTAGATCGCTTTCCCTGGACTTAGCTCTGAAATGTCAGACATCTTGCAATAAGAACTACAATGATTTCGTGATCTCCATGGGCGAACTTTTCAGTGACTCCTCAGTATTACCTTGATGGCAAAATCTAAGTGTGATGCATTGGTCCTGCAGGTCCTGCCTCTTCTCCCACTCTTTGCTCTCAGTCATCCAAGGCTCTAGGTCCTCAGGGATTTCCCTCCATATCCACCACTTAGCACACTCTTTCCATACCATTTCATTCAAGATGGCTTAGGAGATGAGCAAGGAGGATTGCCAGTGAGTTCTTCTAGTTTGACAACTGTGGGAGAGAAACGAAAGCAGTACTGGGCAGAAGTCAAACTGCAGTGGCTCCTCCACAGAAATCTCAGTCAATCCATCAGGGAGTTTGGAAGATGGGCTGACCCTGCAAAGCTTATGTTGAGACTCAAGAATCAGGTGTATGGGCATATCTATCAGCCCTCAAAAGCCACACTGGGAAAGGGGACATGGCTTGAGCAAACTAGCTCTCTTCAAGTGAGACAGTACCCCAAAACTGATAGCTCAGAGCTGTGGCTGAAGTCTGTGTGTTGACACTAAAATAGCAATTTCTCATTTGAGCTCAAAATGCTGTGCTTAATTGGCTTTGGTACCCAAGAGAAAGAAAAGAGAAGTAAAATCCATTATGAGTGGCTCACAAACGCTCCAAGTACTTCCTCAGGAATGGTTGACTTTTAGGTCAACTCTCCTATTCTACAGATAGGGAAATAGAGGCCCAGGGCCCCAAATCATCTACAACCACACCGACAGTCCTATAATAAATCGCTAATATCTGAGTGGACACTTTATACTAGACTTACACTTAGATACTTTATGTTTACTATCCAATTAAATATTCATGACTATTTTTGAGGTAGGAATCATTATTGTTTTCATTTCACATGAAGGGAATCAGGCTTCGAACAAGTATCTGAATACTATTAAGTGCTAGATCTAAGATTTGAACCCAAATAATTCTAACTTCCATAGCTCACAACTATTAACCATGGAGATGAATTGCTTTTCCTCTGTGGACCAAATCACAATATTCAGCTTTAGGAGACTTGAGGAGTGTGTGTGTGTGTGTGTGTGTGTGTGTGTGTGTGTGTGTGTGTGTGTGTGTGTGTGTGTGTGTGTGTGTGTATTGTGTACATGTGTGAGTATTGCTGCTATTTTTACAAACTTTTTATATAAATTTTCATATGAAGTTTTACATTAAAAAAAAAACTTCAAGAATATATGGTACAAGTCAGGAGCTAGTGGCTCATGCCTATAATCTTAGCTTTTCAGAAGGCTGAGACCTAGAGGATGGAGCTACCTGGGGCAGAGGTCTTTGAGCTCCATCTCCAATTAACCAGTAAAATGTCAGCCTAGAGGCATGGATCAAGCTACAGAGTACCAGCAGTGAGTAAGAAAGCTGAGCAAGAGTGCAAGCCCCTGAGTTCAAGCCTTGATACCAGCACAAAGCAAACAAAAAGTATATATCATACATATATTATGTGAGTGATTCCTAAAGATGGATACAACACTATCAGGTAAGGCTCAACACTTTGTTTTCAGGGTAGAAGGAAGGGCTGGGATGTAGCTCAGTAGTACAGTGCTTACCTGGCATGATTGAGGCCCTAGCTTTGATTGTCACTCAACCCCACTAAGTAAATGGAGTTTGACACCAGGTACCAGTGGCTTATGCTTATAATTCTAAAGACCCAGGAAGCTGAGATCTGACAATTCAGTTCAAAGCCAGTGTGGGCAGGAGAGTCCACGAGACTCTTAACTCCAATTAAAACTAGCAAAAAGCTGAAAGTGGAAGTGTGGCTGACATGATAGAGTGCCATCCTTGAGTAGAAAAGCTAAGGAACAGTGCCCTGAGTTCAAGTCCCAGTAGCAACACAAAAGCAATTAATCCATAAAATAAAATCAAAACATGCTTTGAGATAAAAAAAAAATGCTTTTGATCAATGATTAATCAGAGACTACCAAGTAATTTTCCATTTCCACGTGTGCTCCATGCCAGGTTTTCAGGTGCTGAAGACCTTGCTTCTTCCATAGCTCTCAAGTCCCTCTGACAGGAGGAGTATGCATCTGAGTGCCTTTTGGCAAACCTGGGTTCGCTTCCCACCCACCCCAAGTACCCAACCTGAAAAAGAGCAGCAGCAGGCCCAACAAGGTGGCCTATGGGAGTTTATAAAAGGCTTTCAATGAAATCTGCATAACCACCAAAGTCACTCCCTCTTTCCCTTCCTGCTCCATCAAAATGAATGCAAGTTCAAGTGAAAAGACTGAAATGTGATTTCCAGGTGTAAAAGTAGTATTAAATTACAGTAGTATACTGTGGTCCAAGAAACTCTAAACTGTGTCAGAAAAAGTAGATTAATTTTGTTTAACAAACATCCATTGTATTCCTCCCAGAGGCCAGGCCCTGGGCCTGATGCCAGGCACTGCCCTGCTTACAGTGTTTGCCATTTAAAGCAGTGACTCTCAAATGTTAGTGATGAAAAGAATCACCTTGGAAAGTTGTTTAAAATGTTCTTTCTGAAACTCCAACCCCAAAGGTTCTGGGTTTTCTGGTAGATCTAAGCCTAAGGAAGATATACTTTAACCAGTTCCCACGTGGTTCTGAGGCAAATGGTCTTCGGGCTGCATCTTGAAGAACCTTGAAGAAACTTGACCTAGTAAATACTGAAATTCTGATGAACTGCTTAATGAAGTCACTTAAACTGAAGATGCCAGTGGGTGGCAGAGATATATCACTTCTAAATCCACCAGGGAACCTTAGAAAGACTTCTGGAAAGGTTTTCTGTGGACCAATACCACCAGTAAGATGCTAGCCAGGGAAGGACTGTGTCATCAAATGGCTTAAGAGAGAAAGAAAAGGGCTGTGAAGGTGGTTCAGTGGTAGAGTGCTTGCCTCGCATGCATGAGGCCCTGGGTTCAATTCCTCAGCACCACATAAGCAGAAAAAGCCGAAAGTGGCGCAGTGGGCTAGCCTAGAGCTGAAGAGCTGAGGGACAGCACCCAAATTCAGAGTTCAGGCCCCACTATGAGAGAGAGAGAGAGAGAGAGAGAGAGAGAGAGAGAGAGAGAGAGAGAGAGAGAGAGAGAGAGAGAGAGAGAGAGAGAGAGAAGGAGGAGGGAGGGATTCACAAAAGGCTTTCATTATAACAATTCAAGTGCGTCTCTGTGTGTGTGTATGTATGTATAAAATTCATCAACTTGTATACTCAAGCTTCATGTGCTTTACCACTACATATGTTTATCATGTGTATATCATAACGCCATTTTAAAAAAGGTTAAGGAAGTACAAGAACAAAGCCTGCAAGGGATATAGAGATGCCATAGCAGCAGAGCCAGTGCTGGTCAGTCATGCCTGTAATTCTAGCTGCCCAGGAAGCTAAGACTTGAGGACTGTGGTTTAACGACAATTCAGACAAAAAAAAGTCTGTGAGATTCTTATGTCCAATGGACCAGCAAAAAGCCAGGAGTGAAGGCATGGCTGAAACACTAGCCTTGAGCAGAAAAGGCCAAGCCAGACCATGAGGCCCGGAGTTCAACACCCTGAGTTCAATCTCAGTACCTGCACCAAAAAATAAATACATACATATATACATACATAAAAATAAAAGATATTGGGGATGGGAAGGTGGTTCAGTGGTAGAGTGCTTGCCTTGCATATGAGGCACCACATAAGCAGAAAAAGCCAGAAGTGGCACTGTGGCTCTAGTGGTAGAGTGCTAACCTTGAGCTGAGGGACAGGGCCCAGGCCCAGATTTCAGGCCCCATGACCGACAAAAAGTGAATAAATAGAGATATTATTGTAGAGGACATGGAAGAAAGAGTTGTGATACTGGCTACTAGCTGGTAAGAAAATGGAAATAAGAAGAAAGTCAGACCCCTCACCAAGGATGCCTCAGTAGTTGTCATAGTAGAAAGAGGGCTAGCAGGGGCTGGGACTGTAGAACATGGCACAACCCTGGCCTAACGTGAGGAAGGCCCCGAGTTCAATCCTCTACACTGCAATAAAATAAGTAAAACAATCAAATGAGCACTGAAAATGGACGTTGAAGCCGGGCACTGGTGACTCACGCCTGTAATCCTAGCTACTCAGGAGGCTGAGATCTGAGGATCATGGTTCAAAGCCAGCCTGGGCAGGAAAGGCTGTGAGACTCATCTCCAATAAACCACTAGAAAATTGGGAGTGGCGCTATGGCTCAAGTGGTAGAGTGCTCGCCTTGAGCTGAAAAGCTGAGGGACAGCGCCCAGGCCCAGAGTTCAAGCCCCACACTGACAAAAAAAAAAAAAAAGTTGGCAACTATGAATGTAAATGAGTTAGTGAGTTCAGGTAGCTTGAGCCAGACACCAATTGACTAGGAAGAGAAAGAAGGAAGAAATCAGGGAGAGAGGGAAGGAACGGGGCACACAGAAAAAAAAGGGGGGAAGGAATGGAAGGGGAGGGCCTGGCCCTAGGGAGAGCTTATAATCTTGTGGTTCTGACAAGCCATGTGGTTTTGAGCAAGTCATTTGCTCCAATCCTGTATGCAGATCTTTAAAACGGGGCTGGACCTCCCAAAGCTACCATTATGAATCAAAGAATGGCATGTGTGAGATGCTATTTGTAAGCCAAAAAGAGTCGCTTAAAGGCTACTCATTAGGAGTATACACTGTGGCTCAGGGTTAAGCCCGGGTGGAGGTGCGCATATGGCCCAGTTCAGCAGCTTCCCACATCCTTCTCCAACCTGACCACCAAACAAACCCACAGGGCTTTGGTGAAAGGTTTTCTTTCCTTTTCTTTTCTGCTCTCAAACAACTTGGATGTTGCTTTGTGCAGCCCTGCATCTGTGATTCTTCTTAGCCCACCCACCCTGCAGCTGTTCCGGAGACTCCCGGGAGCTCGCCCACCTTCCCCGGGGCACAGCCTGCCATCGCCCCCGGAGCCACCGCCTCCTCCCTCCCTATCCAGTGAGTCTCCAGTTGGGAGTCCCAAGGACTCACCAGAGGTTTCCAGAAACCAAGGGAGCTTGCTGGAAGCCCTTGGGAGAAGAGAGTAAACAACCCCAAGCACTAAAATTAAAGGAATTGTCTACAAATGTTTTTTTAATTAAAACAGTGATTCTTTTTTTCCTCCCAGGCAGAAGGGGCTCTTTAGGCAGTGCCCTGAGTGGCAGGCTTAGAGCTCAGCAGTCCTGCCCAATGCCAGGGCAGGAAAAGGAGAGCTGAGAGGAGACAGGTGGAAGTAGAAAGCCAGGGGGGAGCGTGGGGAAGGCTGGAAGGGAGAATTTGCTAGGCACCTCCTTTCAGGATGTCCTGGGAGTAGAGGCTGGGCTTCTTAGGAACCCCAAAGCTGGGATTTTTGTGTTTCTTTTTGTTATGTAAAATTATGCCAACTTCCTCCTCTCCCCGTCCCCCCCCCACCCCCCACTTCTCCCTTCCTGGAGGGTTGCTGCCACCAGTCTTGAAACTGGACCCAGAGCCACCCACAGCCTGGTCCCTGAGACAACAGGGACACGAGGAGGAAGAAATCTCAAGATCTAAGTGTGTGTGTGTGTGTGTGTGTGTGTGTGTGTGTGTGTGTGTGTGAGCAAGGTGCACGCAACAGACAGAGGGAGGAGGAGAAAGTAAGGGAGAGAGAAGTGAGGGGGGGAACAGGAAGGGAAGAGAGCTTGGAAGAAGAAGGAAAAAAAAATCAAACCCCGCAAAACTGACAAAACCGCAGTGACTTAGAAAAACCAAAGTGTGCGGGCAGCTGTTCTGCTCCTAGCCAAACTGAGAACTCAGGGGACCCCGGGGACCCCAACTCACTTTAAATACTTCACTGCCCACACTGTGCCACTGTTTCCTTTAGATTGGGGGTACAAACACACACAACAAAGGAGTGGGGAATTTTGAGGAGCCTGGCTTGTATGGGTGCTGTGTGGTCCCCACAAATCCAGATGTGCAGATTCCACAGGAAGGACCCCCATAGCTGTGGCCACCGCCCTTGCTATGGCCCAGGCCACACAACCTGGAAGCAATGGCACTGGGCGCTGGCGTCCACCCGACAGTCCCAGCGTCCCCACAATCTTATCTTGAGACTCTCCATCCCAAACCACACCACTACTTCGCAGGTCCAGGGGACCAGGAACAGGGCGAGGTCACCCCCCCCCCCACCTCTAGGAAATAAAACGTCTTTCATTCTTTGGCTCCCTCCAAGTTTCTCTTTGCGAAGAGACTTGCCCTAAGTCAGAAGAAAATCTTGCTTGTTTCGGGGTTCCTTGATTGCACAAAATCCCAATTGAGATGATGTTGCTGGGGAACTCTAGAAACTGTGTTCCTATTCAGAGATGATTTCTAAATTAAGCAAGAAACGTGTAGTGGCAAGTGGAAGGGGAAGGAGAGAGGGGTGAGGAGGATGGCTACCATGAGGACAAACAGACTGACACATCCAAAGAAATGGACCAGATCCTCAGAGCCAGGTGTCCCTGCCTCTCCAGGAACATAGTGCACTCAAACCTTATCCCAAGGAGTTCACAGAACCAGACCAAAGGGCCCGTTCACGGCCCCCTGCACCCAGGAGTTCCCAGGCCGACACCATTTGCTGGTTCTTCTTTTTCTTCTTCTTTTTTTTTTTTTGGAGTATTTTTAAAAATCCTTTAAATATAAGACAAAAATACATCTCAATTATCTTCATAGATATATATATTTCACTCTCACCACATAAATACAAAACATCCAGATATCCAAAACATTCAGAACAAAGTTAGTAGCCAGGATTCAGTGACGCCTACCCGCGTGTGAATCGTTATTTTCTTCACTATTTGCCTAAAAAAAGGGGAGGGGGGAAGAAAGGAAAAATAAAAGCTTCCGACGTAAATAATTTACAATAAAGTTACTATTTTAAAAATGTTTTGCGCTCGCTTCGGATGGACAGATACATTCTAGACACTGCGGCCCCTCAGGTCTGGGTCTATGGTTTTGGTTAAAATGCGGGTGGCCGCAGCTGCGGGGGACTGCGGTTGCTGGGTGGCATCAAGTTCTCATTCGAAACCACTGCAAGCCTGAAAATGGGGCGTGAAGGAGATCTATTCCCTACCTACCAGCCAGGCAGGTAGCGGGGACGTTCTGACTGAAGTCCTCCCTCCCCTTAGAACCAACTCCAGGCATTTCCTGCAAGCTTGAACGGGTTTGGGATCCTGCGCGTTTGAGAAGAGGAGGCGATGCGGGTTGATTCGGGTCAAATCCAGCAATCTTGCCCCTGAGCTGTGCTTCTGGGAGACTTGGGGAGCAAAGCACCCATGCTATGTCTGGGGACAGTCACCAGCCACCTTGCTTCTCTCTGGGAGGAGCTGGAAGCAAAGACTACCTCCCAAACAGCCTTGGAGAAAAGATGCTGAAGATTCTCTCACTAACGACCTTGGCTTTTCCTTTTCCTTTTCCCTCTTTAAATTGCTGCCTGAAGTCACAACATCTAGAACTTTAACTTCGCGTTGGCCAGGGATGCGTTCTCTAACCTTTCTTACACCTTCCAAACTCCACTATCACGAATATTAAAAAAAAAACCGTTCAGGTTTCCTACAGTAATTAATACTCTTTATTGCTGATTAGATCATCGTTATCACCACCTTTGCCCTGCTCTGGTGTTCTGGTTGAGCATTTCCTGGGGGGTGGGGATGGGGAATTGGTGTTTTACCCTCTAGGGGCGGACACTGGGGCAGGGATTGTCCGGTCAGGGAAGTTGGAAGTTCCCAGGGGTCCTCAAAGAGGGGCCCCCGGGCTCTCAGAAAAGCCCCTGGGTTATCTCTGGCAAGAGGCAGAAAGGTCTTCCTTCTTGATCTAAAGAAACCTACGAGCCTTTTCAGGTGGGGCGGGGGCGGAGGTAAAGGGGTGCTGCGCGTAGCTTTCCTCCTTCAAATATTCCTAGGACGGATCCACAGCGACCGCGTAGGCCCGAGGGAGCGCGGGGTCCCGTGCTGCGGGTTTACAGCCGGTCGTTTTCTCTTCCAGGGCTGGGCATTGCTCGGGACATCAAGTTGGCTAATTCCGGCATCCCCCCCACCCCCAATTCTTTGGATTGCTCCAGGATCGAGAAGGAAGTTGGGGAGAAGGCGGGAGGTACGAAGGCCAGGCAGAGGGAGAGGAGAAGAGCTCAAGTAAAATGAGATCGGGAGCCGCGCCTCGGGGAAGGGCGCGGCTGTCGGGGGCCTGGCGGGAAGCGGGAGGCCACCGCACAATCCCTGCGCGCCTACCGCGCGCGAGTCCATAAATATCACCACAATAGATACTATAAATATAAATACAGGGAAACACTTAAAATCAGTCCAGCGCTTTTTTCTCGGCCCCTTCTTTATTGTTGGTCCGGGAGTAAGGCTCGAAGGCCGAGGAGCTCAGGTACCGGGCTGAGAGTTCTTGCAAATTTCCCGCTAGCGAACCGGCCATTGTCAACGGGGCGGAGGACAGGCGACTGGCGACGGAGCCGAGCAGGGAGGGCACCGGCAAGCTGAAGAGGCCGTGGGCCGCGGGCGCCGCTCCCGCGTGCAGTCCCCCCGGCCCGGCGGGCCCGGGGCCCGGAGCACCGCCCACGGCGGGCGGATGCTGGGACGCGGCGCCCGCGGGGCCCGGCGCGGTGGCGGCGGCGGCCGCGGCAGCCGAGCCCGCGGCGGCGCCCGCGCCCAGGGCGGGGAGGCTGGGCCCGCGCAGCGCCGAACCCAGGGCGCCGGTGGCGCAGGGCGGCAGCAGCGCGGGCAGCCCGGGCGGCGACAGCAGGCGACCCTGCTCCAGCAGCCGCAGGACGCTGCACGTGGCCGCCGTCTCCGACACCACCGAGCGCAGCTCCGAGTCCTTGCCCTGGTCCTTCTTCTGCTTGGTGCGGCGATTCTGGAACCAGACCTTCACCTGCTCGCCGGGGGCGCGAAGAGGGCGGCAGAGAGGGGCGGGAGAGACGGGCGTCAGCGACCGCGGGCTCCGGGGGGCGCCCCCGCCTCGGGCCCCACCCCGCCGCCCAGGGCGGGCCTCGGACCCGCCGGGCCCGGAGGAAGCTAGCGCCGCCACCAGGGGACCCCGCTCCGCTCGGCTGCTCTTCCGGGTGACCACGGCCGGCCGGGCCGGCACCGGTTACCAAAACAATAAAAACCCAACGCCGCGCTAACGCGAGGGAGGACCAGAAGGATCTCACGGGGCCCGACCCGCAGACTGGTGAATCAGCGCCATCCCTGAGCCCCAAGTTCCCATGGAGGGGTGCTAGGCCTGGAGCAGGCTGGGCCCGAAGCCGGGCAGCAGGTGTTGGTTTTGTTTTTGTTTTGTTTGTTTTTTTTAGCTTTCTTGGGTCCAGGCTCCTTGCTCGATGGGCTCAAACTTAGCCCCAGAAGTGCTGCCCCTGGTGAAGGCTGCTGGATTAGGTTAAGACCACACACACACACACACACACACACACACACACACACACACGCAACAGGCAGCAAGCAGGGAAGGTGGCTGTAGCCAGACTAACTAATGCAGGATGGACTTTACAGGCCAAGCGTTGGAGAAAGCTCTCCAGCAACTGGGTAGGGGGCTTTGAGTGGTACTTTTAATTTACCACGTCTGCTGCTTTCCATCATAAACTTTGGAATCATGGGAGGAAGACAGGGGACAGGACTAGACGAAACACCACACTTAAACAGCCTCTTTCCCTTCCTCCCCCCCCCCCACCTCTGTGCCTCTTCTAGCCTAAGGGTAACCTAGCATGGTAGCTATGTGGCAAAAACATCCTATCTAGACTCTGGAGCACTAAGAGGTTGCTAACAGAATAGGAATTTCTACTATGCCAATTCAGAATGAAAAAGAACCTCCTGTCTATTCTGTCTTTGGTCTTCCGCACAGCAGCCTAGTTTTCAGGCCTAAAATGCCCCCCCCCCCACGCCCAACACACACACCTGCTTGGTGCTTAGCACTGGGAGACAGACCGGTCCTCAGTAGGAAGACTGTCTTACCTAGCCCAAGCTGGTGTGAGTCCCCAAAGGACTTCCACAGAGTCCAACTCCTAGCTCTATGGTAACTCTGGGCCTGGGTCTCATACGCTCAGCTCAAGGAGCATCATATGGATTTAACGGAAAGCACAATTGGTAGTTCTGGGTCTCAAGATCCCAGACCTTCTACTCCCAAACCTTACACCATTGGCCTAGAGAATGGGGTCTTTTAGAACCCCAGACTTGAAGGAACTCAAGGCAAGATGCCAGCCAGATATTCACAGGCAAGGTTGTCTGTGAGTTGTATACCTTCCCGATCCCACTTCCTACAGAGTGGGCCTGGCTGCCGTGGCAAACTGAGAGCCTCAAAGGGGGAATGGTACTAGGAATCTGGCCAAATCAGGGTGTCCCCCCCACCCCAAATCGTTGCTTTGTAGAGAAGAAACTATCCAAAATTTCTCGGGCCTGGAAAGTAATTCCAGAAAGATCAGACTTGGGGGGTCTCCCGGGCCAGGCCAAAGAGGTGCAGAGCTTAGGCTCCAATGTCAAGGGCAACTTGTGGGAAAGGGGGGACGCTTTGGACCTTTTTTATGCCCTGACTCACATCCCCCCCCCTGCATCCTCTACTTCCCGTGGGAGGCTGGGTTCGAAGCCAGGCTTGGCATTGCGAGAGAGAGCACAAGCCGGGTGGAGAAAGAGGCTGGTGCGGAACTGTGAGCAGCCCGGCTGCCTGGTACCTGGGTCTCGGAGAGGTTGAGCTGCCGGGCGAGCTCGGTCCGCTCCCGGCCCACCACGTATTGGCAGCGCTGGAACTCCATCTCCAGCCGGTACAGCTGCTCCGCCGTGAAGGACGTGCGCGTCCTCTTGGGCCGGTCCAGGTCCAAACCCTTAGGCAGGATGATCTCTCGGATGGACCCCTTAGCATCTGGGGAAAGGGAAATAAATGTCAGCCACTGGAAGCCTCCCATCTCCCTTCGTGTCCTTTGCCTCAGCTGGATTTGGGTACACAGTCTCAAGCAGCCAGGGAAGGGGGTGGCCAGTGGCGAAGCAAAAACAACTGGGTGTGTTGGGGAGAGGTAAACGGGCCTAACTTTACACCATCGACTACAGGAGACTTTGTCTTTGCAGACCCTTTGGTGAGGGAAGATAGATGGACTCCCCTTACCCCCCCCCCAAAAATGTCAGTTTCTTCAGGCCTGGGGAGACTCGGCTGGGAGACCTTGGTCCCTTGGAGGCTGAGCGTGCCCTCGCCGCCCAGCGCTCGCCGGGCTGCTTCCAGGCTGTTGAGCACCCTGCGCTCCCTCGATCCCCGCACCCACCCCCGAGTCTCCGACTCGAGTTCGTCCGGGTGGCGCGCTAAGAGGAGGGACAGAATTCCGGACGGCGGGGCCCGGCTCTCTGCTGGTGGGGGTGGCTCCGGCCAGTGCCAGGTCTCCCCGCCGCCGCTGCCGGGGCCGAGCGCGCGCGGCGCCCCTAGTAAGGCGGGTTGAGCCAAGCCAAGTCAGGCCGCTCCACAACCCGGCTCGGCCGCGTTGAGCCGCAGCGGCCTGGCCTGGCGTGCAGCGCCAGGGCCCTTGGCCCTGCGCGCCCACTGACCGGGGCCGTAGCGGGTGATCGGCTGCTGCTCTCCCGCGCCCCGTGCTCCCTTGGGTGCTCTAGTCCACCAGGGCACAGGGCCCGCTGGCTGGCTCCCCGCAGGTCTTCCCGGGCTAGGACGCTCCTATACCTCCCCGGAGATACCCTTTCCTTTCCTAGGTCGGAGGCTGCAGCTCGGCGGCCAGCTCCATCCGGCAGTCCCTCGATTTCCCCCGTAGCCGAGGGGCCCCTCGCCTCCAGGGCTGGATGATCGCGGTCTCTCTGGAGAGCACGCACGGGTGAGCTCCAGCCTCAAGTCCCCCAGCGATCGCTGGGACCCGGGATGGGGCGGGGGCAGCAACTTTCTCCGAAGTACCAGCCAGCACCCCTCCTCGTGCGCCGGGGTCCGCGCGCGGCTCAGACCCCGGAGTTCTCCCCTCCCCAAGGACGCGCCCCGCAGCCCTGCCCATCCCTACCTCGGACCAGGATCCGGCGGCAGTAATCCGGGTCCGCGGCCGAATTGGATTTACTTTTGTTACAATCTTCAGCGGCGCCCGA
This sequence comes from Dipodomys merriami, assembly GCF_024711535.1. Classification (NCBI taxonomy): domain Eukaryota; kingdom Metazoa; phylum Chordata; class Mammalia; order Rodentia; family Heteromyidae; genus Dipodomys; species Dipodomys merriami. The sequence continues at coordinate 8,747,986 of NW_027205048.1, forward strand.
CGCCGGAAAGGCGCCCTGCGGCTCCTTGAGGAAGGCGGCCGGGAGGCTCGCGTCCGCGCCCTTCAGCTCCCGGCTCTCCTTGTGCGCGTTCTTGGACACCCGGGCGGCCTCGGTGTCCGAGTGGCACCGGACGTCCATTTTGTCTGGTTTCCCGAACATAGGCAAAACAACACACACACCAAAAAAAGGGGGGGAAAAGGGACAAAGGAGAAAGGAGAAGAAGGAGGGGAAAAAAGGAAGAAAGAGGCGAAGGGGAACAAAACCCCTCCAACGCAGCCCTGGAGCTCGATCGGGCGAGAGGCGCAAGGCAGAGCGGGGTGCCCGCGGCCAGCAGCGGGTCAGCGGCGGCGGGGCTGGTCCTGGACCCGCGGAGCGGCGGTGGGGCTGGTCTCGGATCCCGGCGGAGGCCGCCTCGTCAGCGCCGGTGTCCTCGGAGCACGTCCAGTGTCCCCAGCCCGGCGATCAGGTAGCGAACAGCGCAACTCCGAACGGCAGCGGCGCCCGCCCGCCCGCCCGCCCGCCCGCCCGCCACTGAGCCGGCGGCGCGGAGTTGTCCGACACCCGGGGGACGCACACACTCGCCGTGGCAATTGATTACGGGTAATTTCGCGGCCCCCACGTTTCGGTTACCTCATGAATACACTAAATTGTTTGGATAATATATCAGATCGTAATGGATGGTTTCTGTCCTTGTCCCCAATCAAGTAGGGGTTTAGCCGGTGAATAAACGGAAATGATTGGTCTTGCTTTCAGGAAACACAACAATCAAAGACCTACACTTCCAGAAAAACTTTTGACAAGATTCATCCTGAATTGTTAGTACCATTAGCAGGCATTATTAACTTTCCCTGTGCCTTTGACCCTCCTGCTCACGTACTGGCTACAGAGGCTTTCTCTACCCTCGCCAGAGAGAGCTGAAAGAGGGGGGCCTGGAGGGGGGGAAGGGGGAAAGACCCCTCGCACACCCCGCAGCAGAAGAAAGCGGTTGTCTCTAGGTGGGTAGAGGGAGGGAGAAAAAGTTTCCCCCCAAAGTCTCTCCCACCCCCACCCCACACTTCAAAAAAAAAAGCAAAAAGAAAACGCCTAGCTTCTCCCCCAAGCGACAACTCCTCAGCACACCTCGACGAAGCTGAAGCTGACAGCCATCTTTAAACGGCCACCTCTCCCCATTGAGTTCCAGTTGGGTTTCTTTCGTGCCTGCACCTCTAGAAGCCCATTCAAAGGGCAGCTTTGTACTCAGAGTACAGCAGGAGAGAGGGAAAGAGTGAAAGGAGGGGGGGTGGAGAGGAGGGAGAGAGAGAGAGAGAGGAGAGAGAGAGAGAGAGAGAGAGAGAGAGAGAGAGAGAGAGAGAGAGCCCAAAGCAACCAGAGAAAATCTCAACTGTGAGATCTGCTTCCAAAAAAAAAGTTTTCTCCTGGCTATTTCATTGTCTCTGCTACAATATCTTTGAGAAAAGCCACAGCCAGTAATCCAATAAGAGCATTGATTAGGCTACAATGATTCAATTCAAGCGCCTGGCCTTGTGCAAGGAGCATGCTCCAGCCCTTCTCGTCACCTTGCCGGGCCAGAAGCCCTCTCCACGCTGCTCTCCCCATTCATTCCTTTATGGGAAATGCGGAGCAGAAAGAGTGAAAGATGGCAATTATCTAATTGGACTATTAACAAACAGTCCTCTGAGTGCGGCGGTCTGGCGTGGCTCCTGGGCGGGGGAAGGGCCGGGCCGCGCTCGCCGCCCTCATTCACAAAGAGCGCGGGGGCCGCCGGAGGAAAGGGGGTTCTTTAAGGGGGGGGGAGGAGAGGAGAGGTGGGAGGTTTGGCTGAGAATTTTTCCACACAATTCCAAGAATGGGGAGGAGGTGGGCGGGGGAGGAGGAGTGGGGGCTGGAGGCGTGGGGGGGTGAGTGTGTGTGCGGCCCCGAGGGGCTGCTCCGCGCCCCGCTCCCCCCATCCACCGCCCCTCGTCCGCCCCGTCCGAGCCTCCGTCTCCGCGCTCTGCACCCCGCGCTCCTTGCCCTCGGGGGGGGGTGAACCCCCCAATCGGTCCCCGTGGGGGCCATTTGCGGCCCTGTGGGCCCACCTCGAGCTCGTCTGTTCAGTGTTGGGGGGGGTATTCCAAGCAGCCCCCCCGCGGGGAGGAGGAGGGAAGTCCCCAGGACCGCCCTGTTCTGAAGATGCTGGGGGGGGGGGCGGGGAGAGGAAATTCAGACAACTTTCTGGTTACTTCCTGCGCGGAGCAACCCCCAGCCACTCACCTCCAGACTCCTCCGAGGGCTTCGACCCCGTCCCCAGCGGGCCGAGCGGGCCTGGAAAGGTCGCGGGGCTGTGAGAGCCGGCTGCCGGCCCGGCTGCGCCCAGCCCCTCCCGCCGCGCTGCAGGGGTCTGCGGGGCCCGGGCCAGCGGACCTCGCCAGGTCCAGTGCGCAGGGAATGGAGCGTTCCCAGTGCCCGCTGAGGAGTCCCTCACCATACCCTCGGCCCCCGGGCCACCCCCGGGGCTCCTGACCCCCAGCCTTACCGGTGCCTCCTGGTTAAAGACTTGGAAGAAAGTCTTTTAAAAATAAAACCAGCCAACCCACTTCCTCTTTTAGGCCCTCGGTGGGGAGACCCTGCCCCTGGGTTTCCCCCCTAAGGCTGAAGTGGTGTATTTTGTTGTAAGTGGGAACTCCTTATTGAACACTGATTTGCAGGATGCATACATTCCCTTAGTCGTCTTAGTTCTTGGAGAGGTAACTACACCCAACTTTAAAGGGGGAAAGAATGGAAACTCAGCTACAACCCCTCCTTGCTTTGAGTACCTTAATGTTAATTCCAGCAATCTGATTATTTAGCATCAATATTCACTGCTTTTGTCCAAACCATCATGAAATAGTATTGGAAACACGAAGTTCTTTTTGTTTTTAATATATAATGTTTCTTCTTCCTCCTCCTCCTCTCCTCCTCCTCCTCCTCCTCCTCCTCCTCCTCCTCCTCCTCCTCCTCCTCCTCCTCCTCCTCCTCCTCCTCCTCCTCCTCCTCCTCTTCTTCTTCTTCTTCTTCTTCTTCTTCTTCTTCTTCTTCTTCTTCTTCTTCTTCTTCTTCTTCTTCTTCTTCTTCTTCTTCTTCTTTCTTCTCCTCCTCCTCCTTCCCCCCTTCTCCCTTCCTCCTCCTCCCCTCCTCCTCCCCCTTCCCCTTTCACTTCCCCTCCCCCTTCCCTCCTCCTCCTCCTTCCCCCTTCCTCCTCCCCTCCCCTCCCCTTCTCCTTCCCCTCTCCCTTCCCCTCCCCTTTCCCCTCCCCCTTCCCCTCCTCCTCTTTCCCCCTCCTCTGGGCTTGAATTCAGAGGTCTGAGTGGTTCCCTCCCATTTCAGCCACACCTCTACTTCCAGCTCCGCCCCCACTTATTTAGAGATGAGCGCCCTGTGGACTTTCCTGCCCCAGATGACTTTGAACTGTGATCCTCAGATCTCAGTCTCCTGATTAGCTAGGATTACAGAGTGGGGCCATCAGTGCCAGGCAGTGATGTTTATTTCTAGTCAGGGGCCTGTCTTTGGGTGCATTGCTCCCCTACATCAAGCTGATCTGAGGAGAGTAAAATCTGCCTCCTGGGGAGGCTGTCATAATGTCTAGGAATTAGCAGGCTGCTTCAGTGTTGTCCCCCAAATTAAAGGAGAATTCCAGCTTTTTTAAAGTTGGGGCTCCCTAAGCTTTCTGAGGGCAGTGACACCCCGCACTTTCTGAAATGCAGACTATTCCTGGAGAATCCTGTGTGGAGAAACATCTGGTTTAATTAAACAGACTTCCACTAATGTCTGGAGAGGTCGGCATCCGTGGCAAACTCAGGCTGCCTCTAAAGCGCTTGGGTTCACCTTTACATCCTGAATCAAGGACAAACTGTTCACTAAGGGAACTCACAGGCCCTAGTCCTGACTGCAGGTTGGCCTCCAACCATGCTGTTTACGGGGATGTCCTTCTGGGCTCTAAGCCTTGGACATTACTAAAGCAATCAAATGAAAAACAGCCTATAACCTGGATTTGCTTTCAGATTTTCATAGTGCCTTGCCTTGCCTTTCTTTTCCTTTCCTTTCCTCTCCTCTCCTCTCCTCTCCTCTCCTCTCCTCTCCTCTCCTCTCTTCCTCCCCTCCCCTCTCTCCCCTCTCCTCTCCTCCCCTCCTCTTCCCTTCCCTTCTCTTACCTCTTCCCCACTCCCTACACACACACACTCTCTCTCTCTCTCTCTCTCTCTCTCTCTCTCTCTCTCTCTCTCTCTCTCTCTCTGGATTAAAATTCTGTGGGCATCCATCCAGAAAAACCATGACAGGTTTCTGAGAGGACACAGCAGAGGACACAGTTCTGCAATGGAAATTTCAGGAAAGCAGCTGCTGCTCCTAGGAAAACCAAAGCTCCATGTTTACTTGCAAAGAAAGGAGGGGACTCACTCAATCATTTGGATAAGCTGACACAAGCCTGCCCCACACAGCACACACAAGGACACGCAAGGCTGCTCCAGGTGAAAGTGTTTTATTCTTTTAACTAAATTTGCCTCCCTCCATCGCCAGTGCCCTTCCTGCCCCCACACTGCTGTCTGCCCCTGCAGACAGACCCAGAATAGAACAGGAGAGCTGGAAGGATTTGTAGAGACCATCTACTATATAACTTTCATTTGACTTTGACAGTTGAGGAACATGAACCTGGAAAGACAAAGCAACTAGACAACTAGTTAGTGGGGACCTCTGTGCTACCCTCACCATTTTCTGGCACACAGCTAGAGTGTAGACTCTAGGAGTGTAGACTCCCACCTCAGGCTCCCAGAACCCTCCCAGAATAAGATGAATGTACTTTGGGGGACTGCATGAAAGGATGTGGTATCAATAAATAGAATCACAATCTGAGTTTTGTGGAGAGGGGCCATTTTCATATTTCCCAACTCTGCCCACTTACTTCTGGATATAGTATCAAAAGGCAGGACTTTAATTTCACAAAGAAGTAGGAAGTGAAATATAAGGGCTGAACATCAAAGATCCTCAGGCTACAAGTAGGTTGAGGAACTGCACACTTGATTGTTGGGGACATTGTGTCAAAAGCAATTGCTTAGCTGAGCACTCCTGGCTCTCTCCTGTAATCCTAACTACTCAGAAGGCTGCCATCTGAGGCTCACAGTTTAAAGCCAGTAAAGGCAGAAAAGTCCATAAGACTCTTATCTCCAATTAATGACTAAAAAGCTGGACGTAGAGTTGTGACTCAAATGGTAGAGCACCAGTCTTGAATGGAAAACTGAAGGGAGAGTGCCCAGGTCCTGAGTTCAAGCCCAATTCTCTACACTCACAAAAAAAGTATCAGAGCTTGGGGGGGGTAGATAAGTGGTTGCCTAGCAAAACCATAGCCCAGTGATTTAAACAATACAAAAAAAATTTTTTGAAGTGCTTAACATGAATAGGGCCCTGGATTCAACCCTCTGACCAAGGTGATTTTAAATTAATAAATGAACTTTTGGCTCACATCTGTAATCCCAGCTACACAGACAGCAGAAATGGGAATATCATGGTTCAGGAAGGTGGTGAGACTCTTACCGTTTTTTTGCGGGGGTGGGAGGGCAGTCATGGGGCTTGAACTCTGGGCCTGAACACTATCCCTCAGCTCTTCAGCTCTAGGCGAGCACTCTACCACTTGAACCACAGCGTCACTTCTGGTTTTCTGGTGGTTTATTGGAGATAAGGGTCTCACAGACTTTCCTGCCAGGGCTGGCTTTGAACTGTGATCCTCAGATCTCAGTCTCCTGAGTAGCTAGGCTTATAGATGTGAACCACCGATGCCTGGCAAGACTCTCTCTTTGAAAAAAGCTGTGGATTGTTGTGTATGCTTATAAAAATCCAAATTCAAGGGAAGCAGAGGTAAGAGGATCAAGGTTTGAAGCCACTGGGTGAAAGTAAGAGACCTTATCTGAAAAAAAAAAACAAACCTAAAAGCTAAAAGAGCTGATGGCATGGCTCAAGTAGTAGATTATTTGCAATAGGATCTGAATTCAACCTCTAGTTTTTAAAATAAAAAAAGAATTGCTAAGGGGAGATGAGGCAACCAGAAATTAAGTCTTTCTAACAACAAATCAGGATTCTTTATAGTAATTATTAAGTAAAAACAGAATATTTGTCATTAATACAGACTTTCATCTCCAAAGAAAGCCGCCCATGAATTCATTCTCATCTGATAGTATCCTCACTTTTCAGAAAGTTGTTGGGATACAGAGAAGAAATTGAAATAAGAACCAATACTGAATATCCACAATGGAAAATGAAGCTATAAACCCAAGTTATTCTTCCCCATTTGAGCTCAGAATTAGCCAATGTGCAGAGAGTGACATCCTGAAGTATTCTATTTACATTTAAAGCAATTAGACTTCATTTCCCAACTTTGCATTTTGTACCAAGAAACTACTATCAATTATTTATTTATCTTCTATAATGAAGCATCATACAAATTTGGGAGGAGGGTCTTAGTCTGATGTAACTCACGCGTTCAAAAACAAACAAACAAATGTGGGTTTTGGAGTCAGGTTTTTGATAAAATAAATTCAAATCCCAGCTCAATTACATAATGCGGCACATGGCTTTAGGTTTTCTTCACTGTGCCTCAGTAGTCTATCTGGAAAATAAGGTTTGCTCTAGTTGCTATAAATAACTAAAGTATTTAGAATAGTGCATAACACTGTTAAGAAACACTTACCAGTAGTGTTCTTATTTGGATATTTCCTATAGGGCCAGTTTTGCATAGACAGAACCAGAAGTGCCCAGGAGAGAAGCTAAGAGCCAGCCAAGGGCACCTGATTGGCCCAAGGAGTTTGTGGCAGAGCTACTTGGTTTCCTATTGGTTCAGTACTGTATAGCAGTCATAAGCAGCTAGTATTTGCTAAGGACATGCTAACTGTTCTTATCTCATCGAACTCTTGTGACAACACTTTGAGACAGAGCAATGACAGGTACCCTTTGAGCTGGATTTTTAAAAAGGCAGTAAATTTCTTGCTATTCCTCTCATCAAAGAATTCCTTGCTATTCCTCTTATCGAGAACTATGGGCTATTTCTCCTTTAGTGAATTTGACTAGCATGTGACATACTATAATCAACAAAATGAGAGAGAAGTGACTCTTGGGGAAGGCCCAGAAATGGTTCTATAGCTGCTCATGGAAGCCAACTGCTCCACTATTAGGAAGACAGACTAGTCTCCTAGGGGAAAGAGACTACGTGGAAGATTGGAATATCTTAACTACTAATACCTCACAGTCAGGTGCGCCACACCCTCTGGATGTTACATCCCGGGTGAACTTGCAGTTGAATATACCCTGCCATGAACCAATCATGCTGTTCAAAGAGCAAAAACTTGAGACAGTATATGGTGGAGCCAGGCTCCGGTGGCTCACACCTGTAATCCTAGCTATTCAGGAGGCTGAGATCTGAGGATCGTGGTTCAAAGCCAACCCGGGTAGGAAAGTCCTTGAGACTCTTATCTCCAATAAAACCACTAGAAAACTGGAAGTGACACTGTGTCTCAAGTGGTAGTGCACTTGCCTTGAGCTGAAGAGCACAGGGACAGTGGTCAAGCCCAGAGTTCAAGCCTCATGACCGACAAAAAAAATTTAAAAAATTAAAAAAAATATATATGGTAGACCTTGGCTTAAGCACTCAAGCTCTGGATAGGCTTGTTATGCAGCAGTGAGGATGGAAATTCCTATATTAGAGATGAGAAATCAAGGCTTAGGAAGGCCTGGGATTAGCTGGGCACCAGTGGCTCATGCCTGTAATCCTAGCTACTCAGGAGGCTGAGATCTGAGGATTGCAGTTTAAAGCCAGCCCTGGCAGGAATGTCCATGAGACCCTTATCTCCAATAAACCACCAGAAAACTGGAAGTGGCGCTGTGGCTCAAGTGGTAGTGGTAGAGCACTTGCCTTTAGCTGAAGAGCTCAGGAACAGCACCCAGGCCCACAGTTCGAGCCCTGAGACCCCCCCACCACACACACACACCTGTGCTTTATCCCTAATCTTGAAGCTAAAAAAGAAATCCATTCTGGTCTCTAACCCAGGATTGTCTGGCACCAAAATCTATGATAGCAACTAAAGAATTTTCTAGGACCTTCCATGAAATAAGAAGTTCTAAAGAAGAGTATATGCAGTTACTTTTGTTCTTTCTCTATTTCAAACATTATCTACAGTAAGCCAAATAAATAAAAAGACAGAACATGCTGGGCACTGGTGGCTTATTCCTGTAATTGTAGCTGCTCAAGAGGCTGAGATCTTGCAGACCCAGCCTGAGCAGGAAAGTTCTTGAAACTCTTATCTCCAATTAAATATCCAAAAGGCTGGAAGTGGAGCTGTGGCTCAAGTGGTTGAGTGCTAGATTTGAGCACAGAAACTCAAAAACAGCACCAAGGCCCTGAGTTCAAGCCTCAGAACTGAAGAAAGAAAGAATAAGGGGGGGGGGGGGGAGAGAGAGGGAGAGAAGGGAGAGAGAAAGAGAAAGAGAAAGAGAAAGAGAAAGAAAAGAAAATGATGCATGGTACTCATAAACTGCCATGTTGAATTGAAACCTCTTTGTACGGCTACTTAAAGATAATAATAATAAAAATAAAACCAACAAATATGCAAAGAAACAGTTTTATTCTGGTAACTGGAGACTGCTCTTTGAAATTCTCCAGGTGAAGCTTTCTGGGAGAAGGATGATTTTATTACAGTATTTTCTGGATCATAAAAACCTTGAGTTTTTCTAGGAAATCTGTCTTACAAATTTGTATCTTTCTAACAGGAGTACATTTGTGCTTCAAAACATCTTTAAACCCATCATTTTGTAAAAATTCCTTACCGCCTGAAAAGCAGCTGGAGCCATTTATTCAACAAGCAGGTAGTGACATCTACTCCATGCAGGTCTCCAAGAACTCCCTGAAGCAAAAGCGCAGTGTTTTCACTTCAAGAGGCAGGATCACTTGCCAAGAGTCCCCTGTTCGCCAACACCTCCCTCCACCCAGAAGACAGCCACACTCAGATAAGGAAGAAAACGAGGGCAAAGGACACTAAAAATCACTATCTGCACATCTCAGATTGAATCCCTTGCTGACATGAGACCTTCTCTGTCGCTCATTCATGCTTAACTTTTCTGCCAAATTCTATTGAGTCTAATTCTTCCATTTCCTGGCCAGCAGAAGCTTAGAGGCAGCAAATCCAAAGGGCAAGTACTGAGAGAGGCAGGAATGCTGAAGACAGTGAGAATACACACCAAAAGCAAGTCTTGGAGAGGGACAGGAACCAAATGACTCTAAAAACGTATTGCTTTGGAAGGACACTTTTCTTGGAGGCTAGTGAGGACAATCTCAGGTGCTCTTGAGGCCTTGAATGAAGAATAGAGAGCGGCAAGGAGCTCCAGAAAGATGGCTCCTTGCGATTAAGTGGCATTCATTTCAGGCGACAGAAAGAATATTAACATTTGAGAAATATTCTAATATAAAAGAAACAGAAAAATGACACTCATGTCATACATACCAACAGGAAGGGGAAAGCCTCTGACATGGTGAAAGGCATAAGTAACTGTACCAATATGGGAGCTGTGTGGACACTACAGACCTGTTTTCAATCTCTGTGGTGAGATGGACATGCAGAATGACAGAATTAAACAGGGACTGATGTTAATTCTCAGTGATTTTTAAGTGAGTTCCCTTGTAACACAGACAAAGGGATGAAGGAAAGCTGGGAGATGAAAGGACTCCTCCAAGGTCACCTAACTACAATTAGCCCAGGCAAGAAAAGGGGACCCAGGAAAAAAAAACTGTGTGGTACATGATAGGTATGTAGTAGCATTTGCATAGAGGGGGAAGACCATGGAAAACATCCCAAGCTACTTGTGAGAGATGTTTGTTGTAAGAGTCATCAAAACTCTCAGCTGCCAACACAATGGAGATTCCTTTACACCCATGTTCCATGTTCATAGCATCATTATATTCACAATAATCAAGGTGTGAAATCGGCACAGACATCCACCAGGAAATGAATGGACAAAGAAAATGTGTATACACATACTATGCAATATTACCCATGAAGGATGAAATGATGACATTAGCAGAAAAATGGGTGGAATTGGAGATCACCAGACTCAGACAAATACTTCATGTTTTCCCTCTTGTTTGGAAGCTAAATCTAAAGGAAGGAAACAGACATATACATAATGAGGGAAGTAGCCTCGGAAGAAACCAGTGATTGATGGGAGAGAGGGAAAGACATGGTGAGTGTGGCAGAATATGATCAAAGTACAGTGTAGGCTAATATAAAAAGGGTCATAAGAAAACCCTTTGTGTGTGGGGGGGGAGTGTGGGTGTCTGTGTGGGGGTGGGGGTGGGGTGGGGCTTGAACTGTGGGCCTGGGTGCTGTCCCTGAGCTCTTCAGCTCAAGGTGAGCACTCTCCCATTTGAGCCACAGAACCACTTCCAGTTTTCTGGTGGTTTACTGGAGAGAAGAGTCGCACACACTTTCCTTCCTAGGCTGGCTTTGAACTGCGATCCTCAGATCTCAGCCTCCAGAGTAGCTGGGATTATAAGTGTGAGCCACTGGCGCCTGGCGGAAACCCAATTTTTTAATTACAAGAAAGATAGAGATGGGAAGAAAAAAGAAATCTAAGGGATGAAGATGGTCAAAGTCTATTTTATGCATGGATGGAAGTATCCCAATGAAAAGTCCTGTTGTACAATTAATATTTGCTAATCAAAATGTGAAAGAAAAGGTTCTTAGCTGAGGAGAAGTAGTGACTGTGACCACTAGAACTCAGTGCAGCCCCAAAAGAGACAGAAACAGTCTCTATGGAATAAACCCATGGTCCTACGCTCATGAGTAACCCAGACTCCGGAGGAGACCAGAGATAGCATTGATGGAGGATGCTCGGATCCAATCTGTTGAGTAAGTCCTAGCCCTCTACTTAGTACTCCTTTGCACTTTTCCTCTTCAAAACTGCGTTACAAACATTAACTAATTAAATCAGCATGACTTCTCAAAGGGAAAATTGAGCCTCTTTAATCTGTTTGAATTCTCTGAAAAAGCTAATAAAATTAAGGTATAATGTTTACAAAGAGGAATACACAGCTCTGAAACAGCTGTAGAGGGGGATTAGATACCCAAGTGTGGTTGTTTGAGGTCCTTAGAAGCTGTGGATGGAGGAGTTATATCATAGTCACTGCATGGATGGCCCACAACCGAGTCACAAATACCAGACTATCAGCAACCTGCATACCTATGTCCTCCCAGTGCCTGTCCTTAAGGCTTTTTCTAAGCAGGATGTGTCTGACCCCTGTGGAAGATGGACACAGGAAGGAAAAAGGAAGTTGTCTTGTGAGCCAACTAAACCCTCCCCATCTTTAAAAAGGGGCTTCCAGGGAGATGCAGGGAGTAGATGCCCCGCCCCTTGGTACCCTGTATTAAGAGGGTATATCTAGTGCAGATCAGGGCCTTCAGCCCATGCAAATATCTGATTACTATTTTCTACTGCATGACGTTTAAAAATATACATAGTTCTGAGACTCTGCAGTGCCTCTTACTGCATCTTTGTGTGTGTGTGTGTGTGTGTGTGTGTATGTCCTGGGGGCTTGAACTTAGGACCTGGGCACTGTATTGAGCTTTTTTTGCTTGAGCCTAGTACTCTACTACTTGACCCACAGCTCCACTTCTGGCTTTTTGGGTGCTTAATTAGACATAAGAATCTCAGGGACTTTTCTGCCCAGCTTGACTTCATATTGCCATTTTTAGATCTCAGCCTCCTGAATAGCTAGGATTATAGACTCTCAATGCATTCTTCTTTTTAAAATATAATTTTATTAATATTATTTTGTTTATGTGGTACTGAGGAATTGAACCCAGGGCCTCATACATGCTGGGCAAGCGCTCTGCCACTCAGCCACATTCCCAGCCCCCTCACTGCATTCTTAATAAGGATAAATTATCTCACCTGTTTTTATGCTTTTCCATATTCATTTTTAAAAGAAAGGGAAAGGTTGCTACTCCTCTATGGAGTAATCAG